>NC_079213.1:64411017-64493517 GCF_029633865.1 Lampris incognitus
ACCATCATGTCCAATAATTACTTCGCCTTCCAATATCCTAATTTCTCTCTCTAATTCGTCAAGACAGAGTTTCTCCACACCGAAAGTGTGTTGTTTGTATTGCTGACATAAAATCCTAATTTGTGTTTTTCCTACCTCCCACCATCAAGCTAAGCTCTCAAAATCCTTCCTCCTCAGCCTCCAATGACTCCAGAAGTCAGAGAAGAACTGACTGAAGGCTTTATCCTGCGTTAGCGGCACATCGAAGTGCCAGTGGGAACAGTGTCGAAATTGAACTTGTAAAGAAAAATCTGCCACTACTAAATGGTGATCTGAAAATCCCACAGGTGATATGGTGGACTTAATCAACCTGTTGCTGTATGTTTGATTGAGGTAAATCCTGTCCAACCTGGCTGCCCTCACACTACCCTCCGCAGCTTTTACCCATGTGTACTGCCTAGCTGTTGGATTAAGTGTCCTCCAAACATCCGTAAGGTCGTTTTCTGCAACCACAGTGGACAGAAAAAAAGCTGACGGTGGATGGGGCTCTTCTGAGTTTCTGTCAACTGTAGGGTGTATAGTGCAATTCCAGTCTCCTCCCACCACTATGATTGAGCCACTATTAAATTGTTTGAGTTTATCCCTCAGTTTGCTAAACAATCTCAAGCGATCAGTGCCTGTATTATAAGCATACACATTTATAAACACAAAAGGTATTTCTCGGATTGTTGCCTGAACTACCTGGATTCTGCCCTGCTCCACTTCACATGTCAAAACATTTGTTAAAAGGAGGCGCTGTGAGAAAAGAACAGCTACACCTGCACTAAAGTTGGTACCATGGCTCAAAAAAGCTTGGCCTGCCCAACTCATTCCCCACTCTTATCTCGTTGTCTACAGAGCTATGTGTTTCCTGTAGGAAGAGCACATCTATGTTCTTAGCTCTAATCAGCTCAGCTACCACACCTCGCTTAACTTTATCCCGTCCTCCGTTAATATTTAGACTCCCTACTCGCAAACCGTCCATTAAAAGAAGAGAGAAAAGGAAGGATAAGACAGTGAAACCTTTCCAAGAGAGAAAAAACACCTTTTGTGTATCACATATATTTCAGTTTTATACATGTAAAGGAACCTTTCCTTGCTTCTCTTTCCTGAGTTTCGTCAGAATCTTCTTCAGACGAAACCTCTTCTGCTTACTGAGCTCTTCATAACCAGCTGTTTTTCTAATTTTTATAACAGAGTTAACAAACCTGTCCAAATCTGAGAAGAAATCTGATACATTTACAGACTGTCTGCCATAGGTTTCGTCAAGGAAATCATTAATCTCTTTCAATGAGTATGACTGCTGATCACCTTGTGACACAATATCAGCAAACTGAGATAGGCTATCATCCTTTCACATGTCCTCATATTCATTTCCAGCGTTTTCACATTGTGACTCACCTGCAGGAACCTGACTCTCAGCCTCGGCTGGGTGACTGTCTCTCGCTGGTTCTGTCTGTCCTTCGTCTCTGCATACATCCGCATCCTGTGTTTCAGTACCACTCAGATTACCATCATTTACAGTATTGGTGTCCTACTCAGTTGTTACATTTCCTTCTGTACCAGGTTGCGGATCACTGGTTGCGGTATCTCCTGCCGCCTGCTGCGCCGTTTGCGGGCTACCGCCCTCAGCAGTGCCGTCAGGCTGTGGCTCACCTGTACTGCTGCCCGCTGTGGGCTCCCTGTGCGGGCAGGATGAACGTTTGTGGCCGACATCGCCGCACTCAAAACACTTCATGCTGCCAGAACTCGCGTACAAAGTGTAGAAGCCGTGTTCGTATTTGACCTTAAATGACACTTGTAGATGTTCTGAGGGATCATTTAAATACATGAAGGCCCGTCTCCGCAGGGAGTTAACATGCTGCAGTCTGGCGTCGCCACAACCCAGACGGACTGTTCTGAACCCGCCAGCAAACTTCCCGAAACGACCCAGTTCTTTCTCAATGAGCTCGTCCGGGATAAACGGAGGTACGCCTGACACGGTAACACGTGTCAACGGCACAAACAATGGCGAGACGGCTACAAACAAATCGTCCAGTACCAGGCCCCTCTCCACCAACAGGTGGACTAAACGCTCCTCTCGGAGAAAAGCCACCACGGCTTTATTCATCCGAGAGCCGTAGGTGATGTTCTCATAACCGACATGTTCTCCTGCAGCCAGGAGAACCTGTTCAACAGTGTACCATGAGTCGACCACGACTCTAACCCCGTGTCTGATAGACAGGGCAGGCGAGCCCTCACCGGGGAGGGACGCCATATTGCACACCACCAAACTCCCACCAGCTACTCCAGTCACTTTCCAACAACCAACGACGAAGTAAAATTAAACTTCCCTCACCTTACCATGTAAAGAAAAGAAAAGAAAACAAAAGAAAAGTGAAAGCAGTAGAAAACAAGTGAATTAATCCAAAAAACACGCTCAAGCTCATTCAACGCCCTCACTCACGCTGACGCACCCAACCATCCCGCATGCAGTGCAGAGAGAGAGAGAGAAAAAGAAAGAGACTGCCAAACAGAGAGAGAGGAAGAGAGAGCGAGATTGCCAAACAGAGAGAGAGAGAGAGAGAGAGAGAGAGAGAGAGAGAGAGAGACTGCCAAACAGAGAGAGAAAGAGAGAGCGAGACTGCCAAACAGAGAGAGAGAAAGAGAGAGCGAGACTGCCAAACAGAGAAAGAGAGAGAGATTCCTTTTTATGTATTCCTTTTTCCTTTTTTTATTTACTACTCTGTTGACCTGTTTTGCTTTGGCAACATTGTAATAAATGCAGTCATGCCAATAAAGCATCAATTGAATTGAGAGAGAGAGACAGAGAGAGGGAGAGAGACAGAGAGAGAGCGAGACAGACAGACAGAGAGAGAGAGAGAGAGAGAGAGAGAGAGAGGAGAGACAGAGAGAGAGACAGACAGACAGAGAGAGAGGAGAGACAGAGAGAGAGAGAGAGAGGAGCGAGAGGGAGGGAGGGGCAGTGTTAAGAGGACACAAACCATGTGAGCGACAGACTAGCTGCCCGAGTGGGGCAGGCGCTAGTGAGGTGGTGGGATATCGATTTCACCTCCAACATGTTAAAATAACAAAACAAAACACACAGGCAGGAATACAAGAACAAACGGAAACAACAGTGAACATATTTTGCAAAACTTTCTGTAACAACACAAGTAATACCTGGACCATGTTGGAAAAGGGCGTGGGATGAAGCAAAATAACTTTTCTGGTCCTACCCCTTTCTTATACCTTATCAATCAAATCAAACCCAAACAAAACTTCCAAGACAAAACACAACTGGTGAAAAAGAGAAAAGAAAGACCAATGCATATAGAAACCAAAATAGACACAACAGCACAAGTCAAACAAGGCACCTCACACGTCCTGCATCACGTCATGTTATTCCAGTCCACCTCTTTCTTCATCCATCCTACATCTGTTCAATATGCTCTTCGTAATGAGTTGTTTAACCTGATGTACACGTCTTCATTTCTTTTTTACACTTGTTCCACGAGTTAGCTCCTTTGATGGATATACCATGAAGTGTTGTGTTTGTCCTCACTAGTTGTGTTTTCACTGTACATATATGAGCGTGCTAGTCTCACTGAGCTGAAATCCCAGTCCTGTGCGAGGTGCCGCTGCAGCGTTTGGATGAACACCAAGGTTTACTGAAGACACAGGGAACTAACTATTGATCAGCGGAGCAGTTTCTTGTTGAGGCGGAGGGAATCACCACATGGGCGCCAGCAGCCATTAACCTTCATGACCATATGCAGGGGGGGAGGCCCGCGGAGCGGCGCACGATGCCGAGGCGCTCCATGTTGGCAAACTCCTCCTTGGCGATGGCGAGCTTGGCTGGGTCGAGGCGCCGTGCAGGGGCATAGACCGGGGGGGGGGGCAGTGGTGGTGATGTAGTGTTCCCCATCCACGCTTGGTGACTGCTGATGAGAAGATGGGCGTTGTGAGGTCGGGAAACTCAGCGAGCACACGTTGAAATTCATCCCCGGTGGCAATCGTGTTGGACAAAGCCGGTGGGACCTGGCTTGTCCAATACGAGAAAATAAAAAATTAAAATTAAAAGGTGTAGCGGTTTTTAATTCAACATTAACATTCTTACAAAGCACATGTAGTGAAACTACTGTAACGTGGATGGATAAATAGACTCGCTAGCCCTTGGCTAACGGGTCGGACCCTTTAGTCGACTGGTTAACGTAGTCGCCCGTGGTGCGGGAGACCCGGGTTCGCGTCCCGGCTGTGGCGGTCCCCTCCTTCGGAAGCGCTTCCTGAAGGAGGAGGGTAGCGTAACGTGCACGGATAAATAGACTCGCTAGCCCTTGGCTAATGGGTCGGACCCTTTAGTCGACTGGTTAACGTAGTCGCCCGTGGTGCGGGAGACCCGGGTTCGCGTCCCGGCTGTGGCGGTCCCCTCCATCGGAAGCGCTTCCCGAAGGAGGGGGGTAGTGTAACGTGCACGGATAAATAGACTCGCTAGCCTTTGGCTAATGGGTCGGACCCTTTAGTCGACTGGTTAACGTAGTCGCCCGTGGCGCGGGAGACCCGGGTTCGTGTCCCAGCTGTGGCGGTTCCTGGCTGCCCCCCCTGAATTCGCTACACTACATTCCAGCAACACAAGAATCACAAGCATTTGCATTTAAACAAAAATGAATGAATTGTCTTTATAGACTTACACAACATTCTGAGAGGAAAACGGGTGTTTTCAGTGCACTTCCTCGATGTTTCCTGTCTCTCACAGTCGTCTTCCCTCCGCCATCTCCGATTCCCCTTCCTCTTTGTCTTTCCTTCCCTTTTCTCCTCCTCTCTCTTTCTGTCTGTCTCTCCAGGCGTTCCCTCTGCTCCGCGGAACGTGGTCTCAGTTGTCAACCAGACCTCGGTGTTTCTGGAGTGGCACCCACCGCGCGAAACTGGTCACCGTGACGATCTGACCTACAACATCGTGTGCCGCCGTTGCCGCAGCAGTGAGCGACGGGCGTGTCAGCCGTGCGACGACGGTGTGCTGTTCTCCCCGGGCAAGCGGAGGTTGAAGGGGACCCAGGTTGAGGTCAGCAGACTGTGGGCCCACACGCCGTACGTGATTGACATACAGGTGAGCCGGTGGCACTGAGATCCCATCCATCATCTAAACCTGCTTAAATCCAATTCAGGATCATGGGGGGGCTGGAATCTATCCCAGCAGGCACTGGGCAGAAAGCAGGGAGGCGCACTGGACAGATCGCCAATCCGTCACATGCACGGTCACTCACACACCATTCACACTTTTAGAACAACGCCAACATTTTTTTTCTGCTGTCATGCTGAGGCTATAATGAGGCCGGCGCACTGCCATGTTGTCATGTGCACAGTTATTGCTCACCGGTTGCTCGCTCCTGCAGATTTCTCCTCTATAACATCAGGAGGATTCACCCATTCCTCACCGACGAGACAGCACAGGTGCTCTCCAGGCTCTGGTCATCTCCCGGCTGGACTACGGCAACTCCCTCCTTGCCGGCGCCCCGGCGTTGGCCATCAGACCTCTGGAGCTTGTTCAGAAAGCTGCAGCTCGTCTGGTGTTCAACTGCCCTAAGTTCTCCCACACAACTCCCCTTCTCATGTCCCTACACTGGCTCCCAGTAGCTGCTCGCATCCAGTTTAAGACTCTGGTGCTAGCCTACAGGGCAGTGAAAGGACCCGCTCCTTTCTATTCCAGGCCATGGTCAACCCCTACACCCCCGCCTGACCACTTCGCTCTTCTGCCTCGGGACGCCTGGTTGCCCCGTCGCTCAGAGGCCCCTGCTGCCGATCGTACTATGTACTGCACCGGCGTCTCCTCCACTGAGTAGGACACACATACCCTCCCTTCACCCTAACCCAGTATCCTCTTGCCACCATGCAAAAATGTTCATCTCTAAGGCACCATGCTGCCGCCAAGAGAGATGCTTTAAAGAAAAAAAAAAAGAAAAAGATAAGCCAAGGAGGGCTGTTACCGGGCATTCACGGACATTGCACACGTCTAAATCTGTGAGCTGCCGCATCACTGACCCACTAAGCAGCAGAAGGTTGGGGATGAAGAAGCTGGTGACTGAGGGGGGCAGTTTCACGTTTACCTTCCGCTGGAGTTGAACCTGCACCCGTTTGGTCACACGCTGAGCTCTCTAACCTTCCGGGCATGGCCACCCGCTTTGAGACAGTGCAAAAGTGTTGGTAAACCTAGCAGCAGGAGAGCGGGTAGGCATACGCTGAAGAAGGTGAAGGTGAAGAATTGATATATTATGTGGCGAGGCATGTTGGGGGGTCGGAGAAGGGTATTTGCTTTGGGGGGAAATTCCAGGCAACATACGACCCAATTTGGGTAAGAACATGAGGCACCCCGCTGAGCTCGTCTTTTTTCAGTGTTTTGACGTCTTGGACTTGGCTAACTGGGCTCGTGACAGTAGGGCAGCTTATAAGGGGGGGGGGTCTTGAAATGTACCTTGACTCTGTAAACGGTTTGCTTTTGCTGCTGAGGTGCGAAAGCTGCAAGAGACCTGGAAGTCTTGCTTGTTCCAACCTTAGCCAGTTAGTAGAGCCACTCTGGACTGGAAACCGTCATTGTGTCACATGATCACAGTCTCTGCTCATGTGACCATGTACAAAATGGTGTCAGTCGGCCTCATTGTCTGTCAAACCTTCTTTTTTTTCTGCAGGCAGTCAACGGGGTTTCCAACAAGAGCCCTTACCCCGCCCAACAGCTGTCAATCAACATTACAACCAATCAGGCTGGTGAGTGGAGAGACCGAATGCTGTGTGTGTGTGCGTGGGTGTGTGTGTGTGCGCGTGTGTGTGTGTGCGTGTGCGTGTGCGTGTGTGTAAGCATACTTTGGGGCATGGGCAATTAAGAGAGGTTAGATGACAAGGAGATGAAGAAAATTGAGCTACAGTGCTTTAACTCATAAAACATGTTACTGGCTTGTCCTCTCTCTCTCTCTCTCGCTCGCTCGCTCGCTCGCTCTTGCCCTCTCTCTCGCTCTCTTGCCCTCTCTCTCGCTCTCTTGCTCTCTCTGTCTCGCTGTTGCTTTCTTGCTCTCTCTCACTCTCTCTTGCTCTCTCGCTTTCTTGCTCTCTCGCTCTCAAATTCAAATAGCTTTATTGGCATGAACAGAAAATATGCCATTGCCAAAACAGTTTGCAAAAGACTGAAACGTTAAGCCCAGAGGAGAAACTGGCGAGAGAGCCCTCTCTCCCTCTTTTAGGAGCTCCCACTTACAACCAAACAGTCCCTCAGCTTGTGCTTTATTCCAATAAAAGGTAATAACCCATTTCCATGTTAGCAATAGCATGTTTTTGCAAAGAGTTATTATGTTTCCAAAAAGAGCAACCTCTGGTGATACTACCATAATCAGACTCAAGTCTGACATTCATGTAGATGGCTTTGTGGTCTGTAAGTGGAGTTGCCATCACCTTGACTGTACACAAATCCTTAGACAAGTTGTTGTCCGTTTTAAATTCCTCTCTCCATATATCTACAATATCAGATCTACCCATGAACAGCTCTAAAGAGGAATGTTGATTAGAACTTTGAGCCTGTCAACAGCTTTGTCTAAAACAACATTAAAGTCTCCTCCTATTAGCACGTAAGCACCTAGACAACTAGATAGACTCGGTTTAAGCTTGCATTCTAGGGCCATCAGTAGGACATCATCACTAGACTTTGAATTGTACCCATAGATATTTGTTATGATCAGGGTAGTATTGACACCGTTTAAGAGAGAGCGAGAGAGAGAGCTCTCTCTCTTGCTCGCTGTTTCTCTCTCCCTCCCTCTCCCTCTCTCTCGCGCTCTCTCTTGCTCGCTGTCTCCCTCTCTCTCCCTCTCTCTCTCTCTCTCTCTCTCTACCTCTCTCTCCCTCTCGCTCTCTCCCTCCCTCTGTCTCTCGCGCTCTCCCTCTTTCTCTCTCTCGTTCTCTCTCTTGCTCTCTCTCCCCCTCTCTCTACCTCTCTCGCCCTCTCTCGTCCTCTCTCTCACTCCCTCTCTCTCTTGCTCGTCCTCTCTCTCTGTCTCTCTCCCCCTTCTATATCCCCTATACTGCTCTCTCTGACAGAGTAATTCTTAGAGACTGTAAAAATGAGCTGTGTTGCCACTCCATCAGTATTCTATCGAGACAGACACAAGCGACGTGTCCTCTGCTACTCCTGTTTAGACGTAAAAGCTGTTTTGCTCTGATGAAAAACACATCATTTACCTCAGCCTATGGCGGCCAGGCTCATCCCTAACCAACACACGATGGACCATCTCGCCACCGCTTCCCAGAGCGGGTCCACGGCATTTGTTGGAGTCAAACATGATCCCCAAGAGGGTTGTGTAAGAGTTAAAAAAAAAACAACTTTATTTTCAGGTTGAAGCCGGTGTGGTTTTTCATTCACACGATGGGGTTGGATGGGGTCCTTTTGTCGTTTCTTCTGCTTTTGTTGTCTTATGCACGCCAACCTCACACAGCACATACAGGAGTGTGAAGCGCAGCCTTCCAAACCGTCCAGTTTGGCGGCGCTCTCGGGATTTCCCGGGTGTCCGCTGTGTGACGCTAGCAGTCCCAGTCACACAGGGAGAGGCTCACGCTATAACGTGGCTATGAGGGTTTTTTTTAATTATTTTTTTACTAAATTTATTTCTGATTTTTCCCTTTTTCTCCCAATTTAGTGGCCAATTGATCCTTATTTTAATTCAAACACCCACCCTCGTACTGCGTGCGTTCGCCAACTGCATCTCCCCGGCCGGCAGTCTCAAAGGAGACGCCTCCCCACTTTCGTGACAAGGCGACTCCAGGCCGAACCACTGCTTTCCCCCACACACCCAGAGACGCATTCATGTGACGTACACAAGCCGACTCCGCCCCCCTCCCAAAGACAGCGTTGCCAATATTGCTGCTCCATCGAGTCCGGCCATAGTCGGATCTGACGGGACCGGGGCGCGAACCCCAGTCCCCAGTGGGCAACTGCATCGACACAAAGCCGATGCTTAGACCGCTACACCACCGCGGACCCCATGAGGGGTTATTATGACTATGTTCTCTCTCGCTCGTCTAACTTTGTTCGTTCAGGTAGGGCTGCCGTGTTTTGAAAATATGTCTCGACAAAGACGTCGTGACAAATTCTGTGCGCCCTTTTCTGTCTTATGTGCTGGGATCCACAAGGTGGCGTGTGACTAGCTGGTGTTGCATGGCTGATGACAGAGCAGTGGTTTGTTTTCATTAGCCCGGGTCCACGGATGAGCGAGCACACTTCTCACTGGCTTTGTATTGAAAGAAACCCTGCAATACGTCAGCACAACACAGCGTGGACTTCAGAATCCATCATGGTGAAGTGCACTAACCAGAGCTATAAGTGTGTGTCTGTGTGTGTGATTTACAGCACCCTCGGTAGTTACCATAATGCACCAGGTGAGCTCGACAAGCCGAAGTTTCTCGTTGTCATGGCCACCACCCGAACAGCCCAATGGGATTATCCTCGATTACGAGATACGATACTATGACAAGGTAGGACCCCGAGAGACACGCTGTCAATGTGTATGTGCAAATGTGAGGGGTTTGTGTGTGTGTGTGTGTGTGTGTGTGTGTGTGTGTGTGTGTGTGTGTGTGTGTGTGTGTGTGTGTGTATGTTTCTTGTCATGTACTAATACAGCCCAGAAAGACACACTGATATAGGGAATCAATATGGACAGTGTAACACGGTCATCCATTAATAGGCCGGTACTGAAGAGCCATTCAGCTCACCCCCCCCCCCCCCCGCATACCCTCTAAAGCAGGACTGACTGCCCATAATGACCACACCACAATACATTTCTCTTAAATTTCATGTTCACGGCAATCTAGTAATGCTCTCTCTGCCTGTATGTACCTCTCTGCATCCGCCTAAGATGTTTTTGCAGCCGCTGGGGGGGGGGGCAGCCCTATAACAACCTCTGTCATCTTCCCTGACAACCAGTGTACCCTTGACCTTGGCCGAGAAAAAAGTAGGTCGCATTGCACTCAGCACTGGCTTCAGTGGTTGTCACTGAGAGGGTGCTATGTGTCATAAGGGTGTCGATGGGCACATGGCGTGAAGCTTTCTCCTGACTGCCTCATTTTCCCCTCTCGCCCCGTGATTTAATAGGGCTCCTTGAGGCTGCAAAACAAAAAATTATTTGACTAGAAAAAAACATTTAGCATAAGGATTATAGACTCGGTATTATAATCAGATTTGCCTTCATAAATCAGAGGGATTAACACTAGATTACAACGTTCGCAGATGTGAAGTTGTTGGCGTCATCTCGTCCATCCTCCAGAGTCACCCTGTAACTCCAGGAGTGGCACAGCACGCACCGCCAACTTGAGCAGCGCTGAAAACTCCCAGCAACCCCAAATACAATATTTTCACAAATCAGATTCGGGACATTCAGCTAGAGCCGTTTGAGTGGTGACACTGCTTTAATGTGCTTTAGTGTGGATGTGGGTGCCAATGAAGACCCCAAAAATTAGAACCCGACAGTTTGTGTTTTAACTTCATATTCATCTTTAAGGGAGCCAACAGCGAGGAGCGGGGGGAAAAAAAAGAGGATGCTAATTTTAGCTCACAGCTTCAAGCATGAAAAAGGCCCCTGAGGGAGTAGTTTGATAAGGCTAGAAGAGGAGAACAGGTTTTCCTTTACAGGCCCAGAGCACTACCTTCTTATTCAACCCTCAACCAAACCATCTTCCCTCTCCGTCATCCCTCCATCCCTCATCTGCTGTTCTATCCATCCCACTCCCCTGTCCTCCCAGCCGTTCTTTAGATAATGAGGTTTTAATGTAGTGAATTAGATATGGCGCTGGGAGACAGTTCCTCCCCCCCCCCTTACTTATCTCTGTCTACCAGACATGCCCACGTGGACTGCCCTATAACCCCTTCACTTGGGCAGGCCTAGAGCCATTCCACACCTCCCAATCCCCTGCTCTCTCCCGACACCTCCTTTTTTCACCATCTCTTCCAGCAGATATCCCCCTCTTCTTACTCCGGCCCAACTTTAACCCCTCACACCTGGTCCAGCCTGTACCTGCCCAGACATAGCTCTTGTGAAATACCGGGAATGGCACTGATGGTGCCATTGGTCATATATACAGTACACAAAAGCAGTACAGGAAATGACTGCTTCCATGCTTTTTACGCCGATGCCAAGCCAAAATGGTGTAACTGTTGCTTTTGTCCAGTCTCTTTCCAGATGGATTAGTGGCATTTTGTGCGCAAACAGTCACGCAGTGTGTGCTCACTGCAAAAATGGTAACGGTGTATTAAATATCAAATTGTTGAATCAATGCAATACTCTTTTACTACCAGTACTACTGCTATGCCTACCTTTCCTTCCTCACTTAAATGTTCCAGTCTTTTCATCGCTCCCCGTTTTATCTCCTGCTAATCACTCTCTTCCTCCTCACCTCTGTCTTCCACCCTGTTCATCCTGCTACCTTGCTTTACATTGCTCACCCCTCTTTCGATCTTCTTCCGCTCCTCCCTCTGTCCTCAACCCCATCGCCTCCTGCTCCCCCGTCCTCTTCTGGACAAGCACTCCTTCCTTGTATTTCATGCCCATTTCGACACCAGCCCCACATATCTGCCTTTTGTTGTTTCTGCACCATATCTACCTCGCCTCATTAAAACCTCATTACTGGGTTGGGTAGAGAGGCAGGTTGGGGGAGGTAGGGGCGGGGTAGTTAGGCAGCCATGGCGCTGCAAGGTAGGCTCGTCTCTCCCTGCCCCCGTGCCTAATTCACCACTGGAGGAGACGGGGAGGAGAGAGAGGGACCAGGTGCTCTCGGAGGAGCTGGAGGGGGAGTTGGAGATAAAGGGAAGGGTGTTGGAAGAGAGGATGAGAGGTGAGGGGCGGGAAAGGAGGGAGGCGCAGGAGGGTAGACGGCATTATGGAGGAGGTCAGGGGTTTTTACACCAGCGTACGACAAAAGAGGCTGATGCAAGAGGAATTAGGGACGTGGAAAGAGAAGAGAGAGCGAGAAGGAGAGCAGGAGAATGAGGAGCGTGACTGAGGGCTGAGAGAGCGGAGTCAGTCATAAAGCGGGTGGAGGAGGGTGGAGAGGGAGCCGTGTTAAATGTGTTATTCTGTACCCTGTATGGCAGGGGTTATTAAACTTTAAAGCGAATCACTCCAAAATGCAATATAAGCAAATTGGGATATGAGGTTACCTGACTTTCATTGTTCAATATTTCAGAAATCTACTTGACTCTGTCATGGCGAGTGTTACAGCTGTGTAAGCCCGGGCTTCAGTCCACTAAGAACCGCAACCATAATCCCCACTTGCAGCCCGCTAGTGTCGAGTTTGACTTTTATAACGGCCATAATTATGTCAGAGACGGTTTCACGTAATTCAAATTCTGGATCCCTCATCTCATAATGAAACTTGGAATGAGTACTTTCCAGCCCCCAACACAGACACTTAACACAATCTCTCAAGACTCCGTTGCTTTCATCCTGCCCGGCAGGGGTGTTACTGAACATGCCTTCTCTCCATCCCTCTACCTCTCTATCACCCCTCTCCTCAGTCCCAGTCTTCTGTGCTGAACAGCTCCATGGTCCAAAGCGAGACCCCCAGTGTGGTGCTGGAGGGGCTGAGGCCAGGAACGGGCTATGTGGTTCAGGTTAGGGCCCGCACCGTGGCAGGCTACGGCACCTACAGCAAGGAGATGCTCTTCCAGACGCTCACTGACGGTAAGTCAGCGGGTGTCCGGGGGTGGGGAGATGGCCAAGCGGGTATTATTTTTTAACTTGCTAAAGGCTGACGCAGGACAGAAGCTAGCCGGCTGACCTAGGCGACCCCTCCGTAGCGTTTCCCCCCCTATTCTCTCGGCGGCGGCCATGTCTTTCAGGTCCTGTGGGGTTTCGCTTTCGGACCCGTGGGATCCCTGATGAAATGTCAGCTTCTGGTGTATTCATGGTGGGACGAGTGAAAGTGTAGTAGCAAAGTCATGTACTTCTTTTGCTACTTTAGTGTGTGTGTGTGTGTGTACAAAAGAGTCCTGTAAATGGTGCTCTCTTTAAATAATTGTGTGTCTGATTGTTCCTGTTTGTGCGTGCGTATGTTGTGCGTGTTCCTTCAGATGAGTACAAGTCAGAGCTGGGACAGCAGCTTTCCCTGATAGCAGGCTCTTTAGTGGGTGGAGTGTGCATCGTCTCACTGGTGGCTATCGCAATCATCTGTACAAGGTAGCGTGCACACATACACACACACACACACACACACACACACAAATACTGAACATAAAATGTGTGCACATACTCACTGCCATACACAGTGTGGCATCAGTCACTGCTTCTCTTTATCCTGCACATGCAGACACAACACAGTGGGAATGAGATGGTTGTATTAAACCTGTTTGATTTCTGCAGCCTGCCTGTCTGTCTCTATATCTCTGTCTGTCTGTTTGTTTTTTCTGCCCACCTCTGTTCTTCCATCCACACAACTGTCTGTCTTTTTGTCCTTCCTGTCCGTCCATTCGATCTTTCCATAGAAGAAGGCAGTTGAAAGAGAGTGTTTACGGCGACAAACTGCAGCAGTACAACACAGGGGGAGGTGAGCACTCCACTGATGCTACAGCTACCATCCAGATGTACCTTTCTAACACACACACACACACACACTCTCTCACTCAGTCACTTAACACCACCCTTTGCTCTCCATCCGTCTGTCTCTCTTTCTCTGTCTCGTTCTTTTTTTAGAGGTGACTTTGAGACCAGACCTTTTCAGTGGTCCGGCCCCCACCGTGACCTTTCCCACCCTGTCTGAGGGTCACGGTTCCCCAGGGGTCAAGATCTACATCGACCCCTTCACCTACGAGGATCCCAACGAGGCGGTTCATGAATTTGCCAAGGAAATCGACCCCTCCTGTGTCAAGATAGAGGAAGTTATAGGAGCAGGTAGAGATTTTTATAATTTTTTCCACCTTGCTTCTCCTTCCTCCCCTTCCAATTCCCCATTCTATCTATCTATCTGTCCGTCCGTCCGTCCGTCCGTCCGTCCGTCCGTCCGTCCGTCTATCTATCTATCTATCTATCTATCTATCTATCTATCTATCTATCTGTCTGTCTGTCTGTATGTCTGTCTATCTTTCTGAAGTGATTAAGGTTGTCAAAAATTCCGCCCAATAATTAATTTAAACAGTAGTTTGAGATTATTTTCAGTTTACGTACTGATTTCATTGTGGCTAATTGGTTGTTTTAAAAATTAAAGGAAAAAAAAAACAACTTTGCTACGCTTCTTTTGCATCCTGTCTATTCTCTACAGACTGCTTTTCTGGAGCGAGAAAAATGAATCCACAGTTCTTGAAGGAGACGTTGCTTGACCCAAAAACAGAAAAACATTGTGCAGAGATCAATTACTTTGGCTGTGCCACACTTTTGTGTCAACGAAATAGATTTGGAATCATGCAAAGCCAATTTATTATTTTACTAGATTCTCCCTTTGAAGTAAACAGAGATGTTTTATTCATGCACCAAAGTTGCACAAGAATAAATTAAAACTGACTTCATGCATTTCTCTTTGGCTGTCTGTGCACTCGCCGGGAAAAAAAGAAGAAAAAAAAATGCTGTGTGATGTTTCGAAGAGCAGGAAGCTGGATGTGAAATGGAGCAGCTTCTGAAACGAATCTATGAAAACTTCAGAGCAAACAAAATGAACTGCCCCGTTTCACTATCGATCCCTATGTACCGAAACCATTCAATATGTTGTATTTTTGTGCTGATGATCCCCTTT
The DNA here is from genome assembly GCF_029633865.1 of Lampris incognitus. Taxonomy (NCBI): domain Eukaryota; kingdom Metazoa; phylum Chordata; class Actinopteri; order Lampriformes; family Lampridae; genus Lampris; species Lampris incognitus. The sequence goes on from NC_079213.1 coordinate 64,425,763, forward strand.
GAGGACTATAGATGCAGATAGTTTAACAATATCTGACATATCTGTAATAGCTCCGACACCAAGTAACAGCAATAGCAAGTAATATTTTGCCGTCAACCAACCATTCGACTGATGAACTGGATAATGGATGGATGGATGGATCAATCAATCAACCAACCAATCAATCAATCAAATAAGTAGCTGGCAAGAAGGGAAACAGGCCCTGACAGTTTGTCAGACAGACAGATGTACGTACATTCATGCTTGGGACTGTTTATTGAATTGTAAATGTCTACTTGTGTGCAGTTTTACGTGATATACAATAATCACGTGTTTTGTCTGTAATGCTTTAGTTTCCGGCATTAATCTAGCAGTTTATACCGCCACTGAATTTCCATCTTGAGTTCCCATCTTCCATCTTGAGTTCCCATCAGACCTGCTTGGTGCGGGTGCAGACGCAGGTGCAGCAAGTATCGTTCAACAAACCCTCCTGAATCTTGATAAGAATCAACGGACAGACGCGGACCCTCTCCGATAAAGGTCACAGACCGTTCTCGTACCCGGAGCACGGCGGACAGCACGACCGCGGTCGAGCTCAAGACGCTGAGCCCCTCTGAGAGGCTTTCCGTAATCTCAATTTTATCCTCATTTCTCTCCGGGGAAGGTTTCTCACCCCCGGGCAGGAGTGACGGAGCAGAAAGGGAGGGAAGTGGAGGGAGGGGGAAATACGGGCCTGCATGTTGAGATACCGCCGCGCTCTTCGCTTTTTAATGGTGGGTTTTCGCTCTCAGTCTGCGGCAGCAGAAAGTGGAGATTCATCCACACCCCTGTACCTTCCTCGCTTTCTCTCCCCCTCTCCCTCCATTCCCTTTTTTCTTTCATCGGCGGCATTATCCTTCTGCATCTGTGATTCAACGTGTCTTGTGGTGTGGTTGTCATACATTTCTGCCACCCTCGCTCTCTCTCTCTCTCTCTCTCTGTGATTTCGTCTCTCTACCTCAGCCATTTTGAGTCTGTGCCTCTCCCTGCCTTCATCTCTCTGTGTGATTCTGTCCCTCTAGAGTTTTAAAGTTTATGCATAGGAGAAAAAAAACCACAAAAACCCATAGAGAACAGAGAAAAGAAAAAAAATGACAGTTTGCAGAGGTGAGATGAAAAAAAGAACCCCCCCCAGGAGTTAATAAAAACATCTCACCTCACTCTAACCCCCACCCCCATGTCTCTATCCCCCTCGGTTCCTCTGTATCTCTCTGCCTATCTCTTTCTCTCTCATTCCCTCGATCCCTCTCTGAGATTCAATCCCTCTCTCCTCGACGAAGGAAGGAAATGTCAGGTCGGGTGATCCAAACAGAACCAACTCTCTCCATACTATCTCACCTCTCCCATCATTCAGCTCTCTCCTTGTTATCTCTCCCCCTTCATTGGGCCACACCCTCTATCTGTCTATCCATCTATCTACACATAGCCTCCTTTCATTTATACAGCTACCCATCCGTCTTCTGTTCCTCCCCTCCCCCTCCACACCATCACCCACTCTCCCATTCACCCTCCCTCTCTCCATCCTTTCATCCTTCCTCTCTTTTCCCTGTCTCCCCTGGTTTTTCGGCAGCTACAGTAGATAGTTAATGAGCAGTGAGATGTGGAGCAGAGATCAGAGTGAGAGAGGATGACACAGCCTGTCACCCAACTCCCGTCACTCATACATTATTCACACACCCTCTTTAACGCGGGGACCCGGACTTTTATTTTGAAGTGGAATACAATTTTCATGTCCCCAAGTGACAAAAAGGGCATTTTATTTTGATGATACCCTCTTGTGTCTCAGTGGATTGAAGACCAAGGTCGATTCGTTTGCGTCTCCTGAAGACATCAAGGTTGAGACCATTTTATCTTCTTGATGGCGTAACAGTGCCAAGTTTAGGTGACCATGGCACCAACATGTGACCGAAAGCGGGCCTTGTCAAGCTGTTTTTACGTCGACTAGCATGTCATGGACCAGGAAGAAGTCGGGTGATTGGAGCCTTTTGTGAAATGTGAAAAACTGCTTCAGTTACATTGTAGATAGAAAATTAGCCGATGCTCTTACCCAGACTGGTGGTAGCCAGCTGAGCTTCAGCGTTTCGCTCAAGGACACTCAGTCACTATTGGAACATACTTCGGTATCTTAGAGGACTAATTAGTAATAATAATACAGAGGTTAATTAGTATTTGAAGCTAGATAGTTGAGAATTGTTCTGTAAGTACACTCAAAGTAAACATTTCAAAATATTGCCTTGTAAAGTGTTTGTTAGTGCTGCTCTATCATTTCTCCACTGACTAGAGGGATTGTAGGGGAAAATCAACTTTTCTTGTCCTTTTAGTCCACAAAACCCAGAATGAAAGTGTTTCTCGGCACCACAACAAACCCCAAGCAGCTCCTATGGTGCTGCAAAGCCATCGATACCAGAATGAGGCTGCATTTAGCAGCTCTTGGGTGTGAGTGTGTGTAAGTGTGTAATGGCCCTGCAGCTGTGGCTGTCAATATGCTTTTTATGTCTTGCTTGAAGATGTGAACTTTGTAAAATAGAAAAAAAAAACGAGTTGTTACCTTCACAGAGAACTAACTTTGTGTTTTTCTCCAAATTGGCCATGATGAAAAATGTTTTAAACACATGATGGCTTAAAGCAGTAATTCTCAAATTGGGTCCTCAGGACCCACAGCTGGCACAGCTGCTTCCCTGTTCTGCCAGGAATTATAGTCAGCTGTAGGGCCATGTCTAAAAATACATGGATTAGACAGGTGCAATACCTGGAAGAAGAGAAAACCAGCATTACTATAGTAGGTCTTAACAACTATATTCTCAGTTCTATTGCTTTAAAGCTACAATCCTGAGGATTGTTTATTTAATTTACTAACCGATGGATACCATGGAGAAGACCCATGATGTAAGCGACTTTGGCTCCATCTGTGGAATATGACTGGGGCTGCTGGTTAAACACAATCTCACACTGCATCAAAAAAGGGCGACAAAGTCCAAAATCTCCATCATACTTATCGGGCGGGGCAACCCATGGTTCTTTAGCCGAAGTTGATGGCGCTGGGGGTGGCGGAGCTGGAGGGGCGGGTCCCGGGCTAGCAGAGGCACCAAGTTGGGTCTGGATTCCGGAAATCTTTGAGCCGAGCTCACGGAGGCCGTCAGCCATCTCCTGTAGCACCTGGCTGTGCTGGCCGAGGACCGATTCCTGGTTGGCTACAGCCTGGCAGACCGTGGCCAGGTCTGTGGTGGAATGGTCTGCTGGGTCCATAGTGGCTGGAACGTACTGTCATGTATCAGGAAAGAACCCAAAAGCAGACGGGACAACCAGGTAAGGGAAGAATCAAGTCTTTACTGAAGTAACCGATCTCAGGGGTAGAGCAGGAGTCGGCTCAGTGGCAGGTAGGCAGGCAGAAGTCCATGAAAGGCGATGTTCCAGCGAAGACTGGACCACAGTGGAGGCTTTTTAAGGGTGATGATCGCTTTGATGGCCAGCTGGTGTCAGGGGCGAACGCTTTGATGTCAAGGGCGAGAGGCTGATTGCTTTGAAGTCAAGGGAGAGAGGCTTTGACAGGGGGGGTCAGCAGGTGTCAAGGGCAAACGCTTTGATGTCAAGGGCGAGGGGCTGTGACATTCTCGGCACAAAGTCAAGTTTTCGGTGGGTGTCAGACTCCGCCAAGGTTGTCCCTTGTCTCCGATTCTGTTTGTGATATTCATGGAGAGGATCTCAAGGCACAGCCAAGGTGAGGAGTGTGTCCATTTTGGGAACCTCAGAATTGCATCTTTGCTGTTTGCAGATGATGTGGTTTTGTTGGCTTCATCAGAATGTGACCTCCAACGCACACTGAGGTGGTCTGCAGCTGAGTGTGAAATAACCGGGATTAGAGTCAGCACCTCCAAGTCTGAGACCATGGTTCTCTACCGGAAAATGGTGGCTTGCTCCCTCCGGGTAGGGGATGATTTGTTGCCTCAAGTGAAGGAGTTCAAGTATCTCAGGGTCTTGTTCACAAGTGAGGGTAGGATGGAGCGGGAGATTGACAGGCAGCTTGGTGCAGCATCAGCAGTAATACTGACGTTGTACCGGACCATTGTGGTGAAGAGGGAGCTGAGCCAGAAAGCAAAGCTCTCAATTTACCAGTCAATCTTCATTCCAACCCTCACCATGTTCATGAGCATTGGGTAGTGACTGAAACGGTGAGATCGCGGATACAAGCGGCTGAAATGAGTTTCCGCCGTAGGGTGTCCGGGCTCAGCCTTAGAGATAGGGCGAGGAGCTCGGAGTAGAGCCGCTGCTCCTTTGCATCGAAAGGAGCCAGTTGAGGTAGTTCGGGCATCTGATTAGGATGCCTCCTGGGCGCCTTCCTTTGGAGGTTTTCTGAGCACAGCCAACTGGGAGGAGACCCCGGGGTAGATCCAGAACTCGCTGGAGGGACTACATGTCCAATCTGGCCTGGGAACGCCTTGGGATCCCCTAGGAGGGGCTGGAAGGCATTGCTGGGGAGAGGGATGTCTGGAGTGCCCTACTTAGCTTGCTGCCACCACGACCTGAGCCCGGAGCAGTGGCTGAAGATGAATGAATGAATGGTTTAGCAATCAAAATCTCAGAGATCCATTTGAAATTAAACAAAATTGCTAGTGCTATGACATGTCAGAACCTTCATGACTGCCACACAAATAAAACATGGTTGAATCCGAGTATGTAAGGCCCTTTGCAAGCTTGTTTTGCTATATCTGCTTGTTGGACACAACGATTTCACTTCCTCTTCAAACTTGACACTTCTTACCTTATTCTTCTGCATTTGGTTGTTATGTTGAAGATGCAAAATGTTATGTGCCATATAATTTTCCCTGGGAAAGTCTTACCGCTTCATAACCAATACTGTAAACAACTACAAAATCATGCATGATTTGTATATTCCTGCATAAGCTATTGTTTTATATACATGCAGTTTTGTTTTAAAGGTATATTCTCTATGTCTTCAGGTGAGTTTGGAGAAGTGTACAAAGGCCGTTTGAAGCCCATTGGGAAAAAAGAACTTCCTGTGGCAATCAAGACCCTGAAGGCGGGCTACTCTGAAAGGCAGAGGAGGGACTTCCTATCCGAGGCGTCAATAATGGGCCAGTTTGACCAACCAAATATCATCAGACTGGAGGGTGTGGTCACCAAGAGCCGGCCCACCATGATCATCACAGAGTTCATGGAGAATGGAGCACTTGATTCGTTTCTCAGGGTAAAAAAACAAAACAAAAAAACCAACACATTCACATGGACTTGAGTGGAAATATACAGTCAGAAACACATCCACAAAGAGGTCGGGGTAGTGTAGTGGTCTATTCCATTGCCTACCAACACGGGTTCGCTGGATCAAATCCCCGTGTTGCCTCTGGCTTGGCCAGGCGTCTCTACAGACATAATTGGCCATGTCAGCAGGTGTGGAGCCGGATGTGGGTGTGTGTCCTGGTCGCTGCACTAGTGCCTCCTCTGGTCGGTCAGGGCATTTGGGGGGGAGAAGGACACACCGAAGTTAGGGCACACATTGGTAAAAAAAAAAAAAAAAAGCAAGAGTGAGAGACAGGGGGTGTCCGCGCAACGTAGCGGTGTATTCCGTTGCGTACCAACACAGGGCTTGCTGGTTCGAATCCCCGTGTTACCTCCAGCTTGGTCGGGCATCCCTACAGACACCATTGGCCGTGTCTGCGGGTGAGACGCCGGATGTGGGTATGTGTCCTGGTCGCTGCACTAGCGCCTCCTCTGGTCAGTCAGGGTGCCTGTTCAGGGGGGAGGGAGAACTGGGGAGGAATAGCGTGATCCTCCAACGCGCTCCGCCCCCCTGGTGAAACTCCTCACTGTCAGGTGAAAAGAAGTGGCTGGCGACTCCACATGTATCGGAGGAGGCATGTGGTCGTCTGCAGCCCTCCCCGGATCGGCGGCAGCGGGGGGCGGGGGCAGCGACCGGGACGGCTCAGAAGAGTGGGATAATTGGACAGGTGCAACTGGGGAGAAAAAGGGGGGGTGAGAACTAGAGCAAGAGAGAGAGAGGGAAGTTAGGAACAAGAGGTTGGGAGATATCCATAGGAATACATGAACAAAGAGAGAGAGAGAGAGAGAGAGAGAGAGAGGGGGGAAGAAACCCAGTCGTTCTCCTCTTCTCCTCTCTTTTCGTTTGTTGGGCTCTCTCCTCGTTGCCAGCCAACCTGTCTGACTGGCTGTCAGTCTGTCCCCCTCTTTGATCCTGCCCTCCTTTCCTGCTCTAAAAACAGAAAGAGAAACTCTTTGATGCTCAGTTCTCACAGCATGACCCCTCTTGACTCAGGAATACACTACACACACACAGACACACACTCAGACACACACACACACTGATCAATCCCACTGCCATTGCTGTCCTAGCGTGACCATCTTGCTGCCACAAAGCACAGCGGATCAATGTGTGTGTGTGTGTGTGTGTGTTGTGTGCGTGCTCGGGTGCGCTGCTGCCTGTGACGGTGCCTGTGTGTGTTTGTTTGTGTGCACCTAGGAGAGGGTTTTGCCTGCAGAGGATTAGGATAAAGCAGCATCAAAGCCGTGGCTGGATGCTGAGCCCAGACCGCAGCCATGTCGGCGGGACGGTAGCGATATTTTGCAGGGACAGAGCCAGTCTGCTTCATCACTCTCCGAATAAAATGGTATCACGGCGAAACCGCTCTCGAGCTTACGACAGGAAACACACCTCAGGTTATTTAAAGGAAGTGTTTCTCTCTCTCTCTGCCCGACGCTCACACCAGGCGGTAAATGAGGGGACTGCCGTCAGAGGAGCCAGCAAAAGATAGTCTGGTGATGAGGGGTTTATTTAGAAAAGGACTGAGAGGGAGGATCTGTTTCTTGTCGATGGAGGATGCGATCACTACACAGTTCACATAAAAACCACGAAGCCATACACCTATTTTTATACACCTATTTTTGAGCAGAGTTTCTCAGTTAAGGAGTCAACACGTCTGAGCGGACGGTCGCCAAGACGATTTGTAAAATGCAAACGCGTAAATGTTAAAAATAAAGTAATGCATTGCTCACTACACTTTTCTCATTTAAACAGAAATAATCTCAATATGTGTAATTAGTCACATCAGCGATCACATTAGTTCTCCATTACACTTTATCATGGATCACTCAACTTCAATATCATGCACAAAGGGTAAGTCACAATAATAACTTATTATTGAACTTGCAACCGGCAAAAGTAATACTAATTGTAAATCATTAACTGCTAAATGGAGTGTATTTATGCAGACTTTTCCAGTCCACCGACCGCTCCTCAAAGCACCTCACAGTGTGCGCCTCGCATTCACCCACTGACACACACACACTCACACTCTGATGGTGGAGGCCGCCATCAACCCGCTCACCAGGAGCAGTCAGGGGTTCGGCGTCTTGCTCAAGGACACTTCGACACGCCCTCTGGAGGAGCCGGGGATCAAACCAGCGACCTTTCGATTACGGGAGGGCCCACTCCACCTCCTGAGCCAACCCCATTAATGAATGTGTTTCCGTCTGTAAATGTCAGTGACTGAGTAATCAAAGCCTTCACGAGAACCAGGCAGGTCCTACTTCCTGTGGGGGACGACTCAAAATAATGATTTGATTTATGGTTTTACAGCAGAATGATGGCCAGTTCCCTGTCATCCAGCTTGTTGGAATGCTGCGGGGCATTGCATCTGGCATGAGGTACACACACACACACACACACACACACACACAATCATATACACACACACACTCCAAATCCCATCATTCTGTAATCCGAGATACCAATCAGAGAGGAGTTACTTGCACCATGACTTGGCAGTGTGAAACACTGCACGTGCGCGCACACACACACACACACACACACAATAAATTCCATTCCTATGCTATCTCTATTCTGTTCTTGTGCTGTCGCTGGCTCAGATAAACACACACACCACACAAGCAGACACATAAACACTCACACACACACACACACACACACACAGTAAAAGCCAATTAACTTCTTATCGTGTGCTGCTGCAACAAAGTGGCTTTTGTGAGAGGAGGAGGTGCTTGTCACAGTGTCCGAGTCCGAGATCAACGTTCTCACCCACTGAGGGCACTGCTCCTCGCCCGCACCGCGTGGCCCGTCAGCTCACATGCTCTCTAACGGTAGAACCGGGCCACATCCCAGCGGGGGTATTTCTGGCACAGCTCTCTTTACACAGCTCGGACTCCTCCTCCGGTTCTTACGTTGGTACCTTATGCAGAGCAGGTGTGCCCGGTCACCTGCTAAATGAGATATTACAAACAGACATCGCATTCTGATAATAAGACAAACAGAGCAGTTGATTTGAGATGAAACACGGTGCCGTTCGTCCTCGGGAGGTGCTTGTGCTCCCTGCGTGAGACCTTTTATTAACACATGAAAACCCACTGGTGGTGTTGTCTTAGGTACCTCGCAGAGATGAGCTACGTTCACAGAGACCTGGCAGCTCGAAACATCTTGGTCAACAGCAACCTGGTGTGTAAGGTGTCTGACTTTGGCTTATCACGATATCTGGAGGAAGACACCTCTGACCCCACTTACACCAGCTCACTGGTGAGGACACACACACACACACAATAGGTTAAAACACCTGTCATCACTGTATATAGTATAGGCATGCGCATGACATGTGCACGGATGACATATGAGTACATATTACGTACACTGACAAACAGACGCGCACACACCAATACACATGCACACATAATCCTAATCGCCATACTGCCATGTTATGTTTGTTATAAGATAAGATGTGTCACATTATTCCTCACTGAGCCCTCTGCTTACTGCTTACAATATACTGATAGTACACACACATATATGTGTGTGTGTGTGTGTGTATGTACATATGTAAATGGTATGTCCTTTCCTCGTACCTTGTACTGTCTCATAAAGAATGTATTTAACTCACTGGATTATATATACACACACACACACACACACACACACACACATATACACAGATGATATGTGTGTGTGTATATACACTCACTGGCCACTTTATTAGGTACACCTTGCTAGTACCGGGTTGGACCCCCTTTTGCCTTCAGAACTGCCTTAATCCTTCGTGGCATAGATTCAACAAGGTACTGGAAACATTCCTCAGAGAGTTTGGTCCATATTGACATGATAGCATCACGCAGTTGCTGCAGATTTGTCGGTTGCACATCCATGATGCGAATCTCCCAGTCCACCACATCCCAAAGGTGCTCTATTGGATTGAGATCTGGTGACTGTGGAGGCCATTTGAGTACAGTGAACTCATTGTCATGTTCAAGAAACCAGTGTGAGATGATTCGAGCTTTATGACATGGCGCGTTATCCTGCTGGAAGTAGCCATCAGAAGATGGGAACACTGTGGTCATAAAGGGATGGATATGGTCAGCAACAATACTCAGGTAGGCTGTGGTGTTGACACGATGCTCAATTGGTACTAAGGGGCCCAAAGTGTGCCAAGAAAATATCCCCCACACCATTACACCACCACCACCAGCCTGAACCGTTGATACAAGGCAGGATGGATCCATGCTTTCATGTTGTTGACGCCAAATTCTGACCCTACCATCCGAATGTCGCAGCAGAAATCGAGACTCATCAGACCAGGCAACGTTTTTCCAATCTTCTATTGTCCAATTTTGGTGAGCCTGTGCGAATTGTAGCCTCAGTTTCCTGTTCTTAGCTGACAGGAGTGGCACCCGGTGTGGTCTTCTGCTGCTGTAGCCCATCTGCCTCAAGGTTCGACGTGTTGTGCGTTAAGAGATGCTCTTCTGCATACCTCGGTTGTAATGAGTGGTTATTTGAGTTACTGTTGCCTTTCTATCAGCTCGAACCAGTCTGGCCGTTCTCCTCTCACCTCTGGCATCAACAAGGCATTTTCGCCCACAGAACTGCCGCTCACTGGATATTTTCTCTTTTTCGGACCATTCTCTGTAAACCCTAGAGATGATTGTGCGTGAAAATCCCAGTAGATCAGCAGTTTCTGAAATACTCAGACCAGCCCGTCTGGCACCAACAACCATGCCACGTTCAAAGTCACTTAAATCACCTTTCTTCCCCATTCTGATGCTCGGTTTGAACTGCAGCAGATCGTCTTGACCATGTCTACATGCCTAAATGCATTGAGTTGCTGCCATGTGATTGGCTGATTAGAAATTTGCGTTAACGAGCAGTTGGACAGGTGTGCCTAATAAAGTGGCCGGTGAGTGTATATATATATACATATATATACACACACACACACACACACACACAGATGATATTATATCGTCACCTTCTTAAAATAATGGCCTAAGTCATATTTTCAAGTTTTTCAAAAAACAGAATAAACTGACAAATGTTGTTTCAGTTTCAGTTTCTTCTGTGTTTTGGAAAACCTGAAAATATGACTTAGGCCATTATTTCAAGAAGGTGACGATATATATATATACACACATACACAGATGATATAATATATATACACACACATATATATATATAGATATATAGATATACACACACATACACAGATGATATAATATATATACATATATACACACACACACACACACACACAGATGATATAATACATATATATACACACACACACAGATGATATAATAGTCTCTTTCTTTCTTACTTTCTCCACACCCCTTATTTCACTTATTTATCTCTTCTTCATATCTGCTCTCCCCCTCCCTTTTTCATGAATTGTGCTTTCCATCTTCCCATGTCTCCTGCTCTCTCTCTCTCTTCCTCTCTCCGTCTCCCTTGCTGTCTTATCTTTCTCTCTCACACTGTGTTTTCCAGGGTGGTAAGATCCCCGTGCGATGGACAGCTCCAGAAGCCATAGCCTACAGGAAGTTCACCTCTGCCTCGGACGTCTGGAGTTATGGCATCGTCACCTGGGAAGTGATGTCATACGGCGAGAGGCCCTACTGGGACATGAGCAACCAGGATGTACGTCACCACGTGTATATAAGCGTGTGTATGCGTGGTTATCATGGTTACGAGATCGTGTGTGTGTGTGCGTTTGTTGTGCCCTGTTAGCTGCATTTCCTCATGTCTGTGAAATGTGTGCGCGCGCTTGTTTCATTTTCTGTGTCGCAGAAAGGTTTCTACATGTCTGGGGAAACAGAACGAGGAAATTAATGATGTGTCCTACAATCATTTCAAGATGGCTACCAGCCTTACAGTCTGAGTCCTAGCTGTAAAACGTGTTTTAGCTACCTCCAACACTGATTATTTAACGTGTCCCATCATCGCTATGAATCCGCTCGTTGAATTAGTATCCCCCCAGTGCACTTCAGCTCCACTTTGATAAATTGATATTTTTACTCCAGTGTAATTGGATTTATGTCCTGGAAATATTTGTCCTAAAGAAAGAGTGAGAAATCTGCACTCATCATTTTTTGAGAATCCCCAAATGTACCAAAGAAAAAAAAGGGAAAAAAGTGAAACACTGCATTCATCCGTTTTTTTTTTTAGCTTAGTGTTGAATTTTGTTAGTTTAAACCTAAAGGGGATCATGTAAATGAAAAAGAAAGACCCAGAAGCACACATTTCGAGGCGTTTTATCTATTTATTTTCAGTTTCTATATAAGATGTTGTCATGCTCAGATTACAGCTAGTCTTGGCAGTAAAACCTGCTTCAAAGCGTGCCCGGGATCCCAGAGTTCCTCTCCAAAACCATATATCCACAGGCTCTGACATTCGGAGTTAAATCAAAACTGTTTCAGAACTATCTGCATGGGAACAGTTCAGTCACCACGACTCACACATTCAGAAAGCATGCTTTTCTTTTTTGCATTAGAGCGGCAACGGGACTTTTGGCTTCGCCGGTGAGTGGATCTGCTCGTGCGCAGCTTGCACGTAGTGTGCACCAACATCCATCAGTGAAAAGCCCCCATACAGCACCTAGACCCAGATCCAGACAGGTGGCAGGTGGAGTGGAGGTGGATGAGCAGAAGCCAAGCACTCATTACAGCAGCAGAACAAACCGGTTTCCTCCGTTTGAATAGCCCACCCTATAACGGGGCGGGGCAACAACTGGTGTGGGACGGCTGAGGCCAAATACGGCAAAGTTGATTGCCTGGAGTTGGTATTTACCACATGGGATAGTAAATTAGCTAAATGCACATTCTGTCTATCTAACGAAGACTGCCCATTTCAGTAGTCGACTTCGCTGCGATAGGCATCTTCGTTCCCTTCAGTAATGACTAACCGTCTTCTGAGCCCACTCGCTCAGAACGCAGTTCCTGGAAGCCGCCTCCTGGAAGATGTCCTTTCTGATAGCGGTATCGATATCGAGATCCTGACCCATCTGAATGCGGGACTTGTCAGCGAGGAAAGGACCGCTCCCCATTTTGCACATGCAGAGAAATGTTGGCACTGTCTAGAGTCTCTTTTTTTTAATATTCCTCTCCCTTTTTTCTCTCTCTTTCTTCACACACCGTCCTTCCTCTTAACCCCCGTGCCTCCTCCTCTTATTTCCTCTCTTCAGACCCGTTCTCTGACGGCCCTCGGAGCAACAGCGCCAGCCCATGAAAGTGTAATGACAGAGAGCCAGTATAATAATAGAGACGGTTTATAATGGTGCAGACAGTGTATAATGATGAAGACGGTGTGCGGAGAGAAGACTGTAGCTAACGAGGGTCTGTCGAGGCATTAACTATGCATGGACCCCCGACTGCAGCCCACCCTCACGCTCACGCACACATGCCTACACCAGGCAGTCACACACATGCATAAAGACCTCCGCGTGCCCGCACAAACAGGAGCACAATTTGAGCGAGCACACATTTTCAGAGTACATAGGACGGGTGTGTTGTCAGAGGAGGCGCCACAGGACGGGTGTGTTGTCAGAGGAGGCACCACAGGACGGGTGTGTTGTTAGAGCAGCACATAGGACGGGTGTGTTGTCAGAGGAGGCACCATAGGACGGGTGTGATGTCAGAGGAGCACATAGGATGGGTGTGTTGTCAGAGGAGCGCATAGGACGGGCGTGTTGTCAGAGGAGGCACCACAGGATGGGTGTGTTGTCAGAGGAGGCACCGTAGGACAGGTGTGTCATCAGAGGAGCACATAGGACGGGTGTGTTGTCAGAGGAGCACATAGGACAGGTGTGTTGTCAGAGGAGCACATAGGACGGGTGTGTTGTCAGAGGAGGCACCATAGGACAGGTGTGTCGTCAGAGGAGCGCATAGGACGGGTGTGTTGTCAGAGGAGGCACCACAGGACGGGTGTGTTGTCAGAGGAGGCACCATAGGACAGTTGTGTTGTCAGAGGAGGCACCATAGGACGGGTGTGTCGTCAGAGGAGCACATAGGACGGGTGTGTTGTCAGAGGAGGCACCATAGGACGGGTGTGTCGTCAGGGGAGCACATAGGATGGGTGTGTTGTCAGAGGAGGCACCATAGGTCGGGTGTGTTGTCAGAGGAGGCACCATAGGACGTGTGTGTCGTCAGAGGAGGCACCATAGGACGGGTGTGTCGTCAGGGGAGCACATAGGGTGGGTGTGTTGTCAGAGGAGGCACCATAGGACGGGTGTGTTGTCAGAGGAGGCACCATAGCACGGGTGTGTTGTCAGAGGAGGCACCATAGGACGGGTGTGTTGTCAGAGGAGGCACCATAGGACGGGTGTGTCGTCAGAGGAGGCACCATAGGACGGGTGTGTTGTCAGAGGAGGCACCACAGGTGCTGCGTTCGACATGAATTAAACATGAAAGAGACGTGTGATGTGGCTCGGCACCCGCCGCCGTTTTGATTGACAGCTTCGCTTGGGGGAGAATTTGCGGGGCTCAAAGCCCTAGAAGCGTGTGCGGGTCAAGTAGAGTTCACTCCGTGAGCAGACAAATCCCCAGTGCCGCACTTTCCCCCGGGCTCACTGTAAGCTAAAGCGTGTAGGTACACAGACACGGTTGCTAAACTCGAAATGCTTACGTGAGCCGCGCGAGTACATTCTTTTACCATATCCGGAGGGGGGGGGGGGTTCCGCTTCATGGCGGCGCGTGAAAAGAAAGGTGCCACGAGAGCGAGGCGCCGACATGCGACGAAGGAATGGTAACCTGACGTGCTACGGATACGGAACTGATTAGCAGAGCATAGCTGTTATGTCTGCACACATCGACAGTGCTGCATTTGATTTGGTGCTGTTCTATTGTGCTGGGATCGATTGGTGATGCCTGCGGGCTCTGGGTTGTTTGATCGGGTCTGCCTTTGATGCTGTGTCAGTCTAAATAAAGAATGCCACGGAGAGGTTGTGTCGAGCGACACCGCTGTGTCCTGACGTGATTTAAAAATACAATATCCCCCCCCCCCCGGCAGGATTTCAAACATGAAAGGTTGACACAAAGTCCTCTAGGTGGCCAGGGCGTAAACGTGTGCGAACAGGTCGCGGGGCGGCCTGAGGCTGGGCAGGCCGAGGTGGGGAGGGAGAAGGCAGGGGAAGCTGAGGCCCAGAAATGTCTGGGGCCCGTGTAGGAGCTGCATGAAGCCCCGGGGCGTCTCGCCATGCTGAGGGAATGGCTATGGTTGTGTCACCAGCTGTGTGTGGCGGAGCTGACACCTTCCGTAGACGACTGGAGTGCCACCGAGTGCCATCGCTGAGGAGGTAAGTGGCTGGGCCTAGCTGACGGGTGACTTGGAGAGGAGAGGACCAGTATGAAGCCATTTTATTGTCCCTGTGGGGCCTGCGGACCCTGACCCAGTCTGACACATTGATGTCTGGCACCCTGGTTCCTTTTGACTGGTCAAACCGTTGCTTCATCCGCGTCTGCTGACGAGTGACTGAGGCTCTGACCCCAGAGGGAGGTGCCTGAGGTGTGGAGGGGCGGAGCCTGTCAAGGGGCATGCACAGTTCCCGGCCTAGCATGAGAGAGGCTGGGGAGACGCCTGTGGTCGAGTGCTGTGTGGCCCGATAGTGCAGCAGAGTGTGACGGATGGCCTGCGTGGTCCATGTGTGCTCTGAGGCCATTCTTCAGTGACTGGTGAAAACGTTCAACGCCGCCATTGGCCTGGGGGTGGTAGTACGCAGTGCGTATATGACGGATGCCCTTGCTTTTGAGATAAGCAGTGAACTCAGCAGAGACCAGCTGAGGGCCGTTGTCAGTGGTGATGGCCTTTGGGAGGCCCCAGCGAGAATAAAGAGAGTCCAGGAAGTCGATGATGATCTGTGAGGTCACAGTGCCGGAAGTGGTGAGTTCAGGCCATTTTGAGTGTAGATCATAGGCGACCACCATGAAGCGTTGGTGGTGGGGAACTCCATGGATCTCACCACAAATGTCCAACTGCAGGTGTTCCCAGGGCTGAGAGGGCCAGGTGAGAGGTTGCAGGGGTGGAGGGGCACCTGTAAGTACCCCTGTCTGAGGTCGAGCTTGGAGAACACCTCAGAGCCATAGAACTGAGCATTGAGTTCTTCTGAGGTGGGCAGTGGATACTTATCAGGGACCACTGCCTTATTTACTGCACGTAGATCGACGCAGACACGCAGGCCCCCCGACTTCTTCTTAGCCACCACGAGGTTTGAGACCCAAGGTGACGCGTCCACCGGTTCAATGATGCCAGCTTCCAGCAGTTGTTGCAGCTCGGCGGAGACCCCATCACGGAGAGCCAACGGGATGCGGCGCAGTGGTTGGATGACAGATTTCACAGCAGGGTTGAGGAGAGGTTGATGGGTGAAGGCGGAGAGGCAGCCCAGCCCCATAAACAGCGATGGCCACTTCTGCTGCCAAGGTGTGGCGACAGTCAGGATTGCTGCCCCCCTTGTGTCTAAGAGGGAGAACCCCAGAGCGGAGAACAGGTCCAGGCCCATCAGGTTGGCCCCACGGCGTGCCACATGAAAAACTGCATTGGGCACCAGCTTGGTTCCATAGCGGACAGTCACTTGGAGAGAGTCAACCAGATCGATTTTGGAGTCACCATACCCACAGAGGACAGCTGAGGGTGCGGACAGTGGCAGTGAACCGAAAAATTGACTGTAGGTATCAACATTCAGGAGAGACACACTTGCACCGGTGTCCAACAGCAGGGGGATGCACACATCATTAATGTTGACTGTGCATGATTTGAATGACACTGGCCCAGAGCTCACCTTGTGAATGACGGCGGTTGAAGACTGGGGGGTGTGGCCCTCTGACCCAGCCGGGGAAGATCGACAGACGTTGGCAAAGTGATTGTGCTTACCGCAGCTACGGCATGTCTGGCCACGGGCAGGGCAGTTCTGAGCCCTTGAAACATGAGACCGAGACCCACAGCTACCACAGGACTGTTGAGGGCGGGGCCGAGAACGCCGTCGTTGCAGTTGCAAGACGTCCCCAGTGGAGTCGGCGCCCGCCTCGCTCTGGTTGGGTTGCGTCCCGAGGGGCAACCGTGAGTAGAGGGAGGAGTCGTTGGCAGCTTGACTGGAGGTGGCCACTTGCTGTGTATTTAGCATAGCAGCACACTCAGCTGCTCCCTCAACCTGTAGTGCGATGGTAATTGCTCTGGACAGCAGCAGATCGTCTTTTTCCAGCAGGAGAGTCTCACGCACCTTTGCGTTGTTGGTGTGTTCGATTAGCTGGTCGCGAACCATCTCGTCCTGAAGCGCGCCAAACTTGCATGAGCTAGCTAGCCCTCGTAAATTAGCTACGTACTGTCGCACAGACTCACCAGGCAGTTGGTGTCGCTGACGGAATATAAATCGCCGAAGGAGGGCACTCTGTGGAGCAGCGAAATGGGTGCTCATAAGTCCCACAGCTTCGTCAAAGCTTGTGACGTTCCCCAGAGTCCCGAGCACACGATGACCCTCTGCTCCTAAGCAGTGTAGCAACAGAGCCGTCTTCCTAGCCGGGCTCACGTCGTCGAGCCCTGAGGCGATGATGTAATTTTCAAAACTATGTAGCCAGCGAGTCCATGGTACCGGAGGCTCGCCAGGTAATGCCAGGAAGGGGGCAGGTGGTGGGAGAGAGATATCAGCCATCCTCGTCGCCAATATTGTATTTTTAAATCACGTCAGGACACAGCGCTGTCGCTCGACACAAACGGATACGGAACTGATTAGCAGAGCATAGCGTACCGTTATCCCAGCCGCTTATCCTGCTCTCAGGGTCACGGGGATGCTGGAGCCTATCCCAGCAGTCACTGGGCAGCAGACGGGGAGACCCCCCCCCCACACACACACACACACACAGGTGCAGCGGTTAGCGTGGTCGCCTCACAGCAAGAAGGTCCTGGGTTCGAGCCCCGGGGTAGTCCAACCTTGGGGGTCGTCCTCTGTGTGGAGTTTGCATGTTCTCCCCGTGTCTGCGTGGGTTTCCTCCGGGGGCTCCGGTTTCCCCCCACAGTCCCAAGACATGTAGGTCTGGTGAATCGGCCGTACTAAATTGTCCCTGCGCACAACATGACGTTTTTTTTTCTAAGCTCAAAACTTGGGAATATAGATTTGGGTGAATTGAGATGAATTTTTAAGATTACACTACCCCACAGGGCCGTTTATCTGCGGCACGGGGGCCCGGATAATTGCGGTAATGATTGCTGAACCCGCAGAACTGCCAAGTCTCACGACTCTGTCATGACTTGAGACTCGCACACTTGGAAGCAGCGTCGGAATCCGTTATGTACCAAAACGTCCCGGGTAATTTATTTCTGCAGCGCCGAGAAATATATACCGACACATTTAGGCGTGCCGCCAACCCGATCCAGATGAAAGATACAGTGCGTCACCGCGTCGCGCATAACCTCCGCCGTTTGTATCGCCATCAGTAGCCTTGGCAACATAATAACATCAGAGGCTGCTGCGAGCGACTGTGAGGCGCTTTGAGAGCGGAATGCTCGGCGTTACATATCTTGATTAAAGACTGCTTATGTTGTCACGACAGAATAAAACGCCTCCACGCAGGTTTCTGTCTCCTTGACTTGAGTCAGTTATTGGGTTGAAATTAAGCAGAAAAAAAACCAAAACAAACTTTAATGTCGTTTTACAGAAAAGGGCACTATTCCACATTTTTGCTATTGTGGTGACCCACATCTATATAACGAGAGACATTCACCTAAGAGGACGGTGTACCTTTAAGGGAAGAGGCGAGGGGTCGGATAATACACTTGCGCTTCCGGTTCACAGTTCAGTGTCGTCGTCGAATGTATGACATGCTAAGTTGGAGCTAGTAAACTACGTCTACTCTCACGTCTCCTGTCTCGTTGTTTTCTAACTCCACATTGGTGACCCCGACGTGATCGAACTACTAATACGAGTATGTCTGACAACGAAGACGCCGGGAATAATGCTGCCGCGGTACCCGACTTTTGGCAGCATAATCCACGGCCGTGGTTTCAACATGTGGAAGCCCAGTTCCAGCTGAGAGGGATAACGCAGGATGCAACGCAGTACTTCCACGTAGTGGCGGCGTTAGACGCATCGACAACGGCGCGAGCAATGACACTGTTGGAAGCTCCGCCAGCTGCTGGCAAGTACGATGCTATAAAGACATTCCTCCTGAAACTATTTGAACTGCCTGAGCTGGAGAAGGCAGACCGTTTACTGTCCCTGAATGGCCTCGGCGACGGCAAACCGTCTGAGTTAATGGAAAAAATGCTGTCTGTGCTGGGATCGGCTGAGCCGGCCTTTCTTTTCACACACATTTTTCTGAGGCAGCTCCCCGCACCTGTACGCACAGCACTGGCCAGTTCTCCTCTCGCCGCCTCCAAGGACTACCGTTCTCTGGCTGCTGAAGCAGACAGGGTTTTCCTGGCCAACCGGCAACAGTTTGTGCATGCCCTGCTACCCCACCAGACCGCCCCACCACCACCTGTGTAGGATTAAATGGACACCGCGGCTGCGGTGACAGCCCGCCGCCAACATGACGACGGGCTCTGTTATTACCATGCCAGGTTTGGGGCAAAAGCAAAACAGTGTCGCAAACCCTGCAGTTACAGGGTTCAGGGAAACGCCAAGGCCGGCGCTCGTTAACGGCTATGGGCGCCGGCCGTGACTGCAAGCTGTTGTTCATCAGAGACTCCTTGTCGGGCCGGCGGCTGCTGGTTGACTCTGGCGCTCAACGCAGCATACTACCAGCACAAGCTGTGGACACGATGACCGACAGTCACGGCCCCCAGATGGACGCCGCCAACGGCACGTCCATTCGGACGTACGGTATCAGACATGTGGACGTGTGTTTTGGCGGCCGACGTTTCGGCTGGGACTTTGTGATGGCTGCTGTATCCACCCCGCTCCTAGGTGCGGATTTCCTCTGTGCTTTCAACCTGCTGGTGGATGTTAAAAACTGTCGCGTGATTGATGCCGTCTCTTTTGCGTCATACCCCTGCACGCTTGGGGGGGCTGGAGCGCTGTGCCTCGCTAACACACTCTCCACCGGGGATCCATACCAACGCCTGCTCGCAAATTTCCCCGAGCTCACCACACCCACCTTCTCCTCGGCGGTGGCCAAGCACGGCGTGGAACATCATATCACCACAGTGGGCCCCCCAGTTTACGCCCGGGCCCAACGCCTCGACTCGGCCAAGCCCGCAATAGCCAGGGAGGAGTTTTCGACTATGGAGCGCCTCGGCATTGTCCGCCGTTCTGACAGCCCGTGGGCTTCCCCTCTTCACATGGTTACTAAGGCCGACGGGGGTTGGCGCCCGTGCGGGGACTACCGTCGCCTAAACAATGCCACGACCCCCGACCGGTACCCCATACCGCACATACAAGATTTCTCTACCCACCTGGCGGGCGCTGCCATCTATTCCAAAATCGACTTAGTGCGGGGGTATCACCAAGTGCCGGTCCACCCACTGGATGTCCCAAAAACGGCTGTCATCACACCCTTTGGGCTCTTTGAGTTCTTACGTATGCCTTTCGGCCTTAAAGGGGCGGCGCAAACGTTTCAGCGCCTTATGGATTCTGTGCTCCGCGACATGCCATTTTTGTTTGTGTACTTAGACGACATCCTCGTGGCCAGCGCGTCGGTGGAAGAACACATGACGCACCTCAGACAGCTGTTCGACAGGCTCAGCGAACACAGCCTCATCATCAACCCAGCTAAGTGTCAGTTCGGGGAGTCGTCCATCACCTTCCTCGGGCACCACATCACTCCACAGGGGGCAGTTCCCCTCCCTGCCAGGGTTGAGGCTGTCACCATGTTCCCCCGCCCCCGCACTGTACAGTCGCTGCAGGAATTCCTGGGCATGGTGAACTTTTATAACCGTTTCCTGCCCCGTGCTGCCCACATCATGCGTCCCCTGTATGAGGCCCTGCGGGGTAAGAAGCCTAAGGACGAGCTGGACTGGTCTTCGGGGATGGACGAGGCTTTTGTGGCCGCCAAGACCGCGCTGGCCAACGCTGCGCTGCTAGCTCACCCGTCGCCTGCCGCCCCCATAGCCCTTACAACGGATGCCTCCGACTACGCCGTGGGGGCCGTGTGTGAGCAGTGGGTGGGGGGGGGGGGCTGGCAGCCGTTGGCGTTCTTCAGTAAACAACTCCGTGAGAGCGAGCGCAAATACAGCACCTTTGATAGGGAACTACTGGGTCTCTTCCTCGCAACCAGACACTTTAGGTTCCTATTGGAGGGCCAACAGTTCACCGCTTTCGTGGACCACAAACCGCTGACATTCTGTATGGCCGAATCCTCAGAACCGTGGTCTGGGCGTCAGCAGCGCCATCTCGCAGCGGTTTCCGAGTTTACCACGGACATACAACGTGTGTCGGGCAAGGATAACTTCGTCGCCGACTGCCTTTCACGGGCGGTTGTTACGCCGTTCACTTGGGACTCAACTACGCCGCTATGGCAGCGGACCAAGCCAAGGATGCGACCGTTCAAGACTACCGGTCGACCCCTACGGCGCTACGGCTGGAGGACGTGACGTTCGACGCGGCCAACACCACCCTCCTCTGTGACATCTCCACCGGTCAACCACGCCCCCTGGTGCCTACTTCCTGGCGGCGCCGAGTTTTCGACACCGTCCACGGCCTTTCCCACCCGGGAGTGAAGGCCTCGACCAAGCTGGTGAGCATCAAGTTCGTTTGGCCTGGGCTCCGTAAGGATGTTAGAGCCTGGGCCGGCTCGTGTGTGGCGTGCCAACGCGCCAAGGTGCACCGCCATACCAAGGCCCCTTTGGCGCCGTTTGTGACTCCAGAGAGGCGGTTTGACCACGTCAATGTTGACCTGGTGGGTCCCCTGCCCCCCTCCCGTGGTTATACGTTCCTCCTCACTATTGTGGACAGGGCCACCAGGTGGCCAGAGGCTATTTCCTTGTCCTCCACGACGGCAGCAGAGGTAGCACGGGCGTTCATCGGCTGCTGGGTGGCCCGTTTCGGCACGCCTGGTGACATCACGAGCGATCGGGGCTCCCAGTTTACCTCGGAGCTCTGGACGGCGGTCGCTGAGCACCTGGGGGTGAAGATCCACCGCACTACGGCGTACAACCCGCAGAGCAACGGACTTTGTGAGCGGTTCCATCGGGACATGAAAGCCGCTCTGCGGACAAGCCTCACTGGCTGCGACTGGATGGACCGGCTCCCGTGGGTCATGCTCGGCCTGTGTTCGGCCCCGAAGGAAGACCTCCAGACCTCCTCCGCTGAGCTGGTGTATGGCCAGCCCCTGCGGGTTCCGGGGGAGTTTCTTCCGGATGCTACGGCTCCCTGGTCGGCCGCCTCTCACCTCAGTGCGTCCCGGAGCGCTGCCGGTGCCTTCGCTCCCGTTCCGATGTCTCAACACTGCCTCCCCTGGTCCTACGTCCCCAAGGATCTGCCATCGGCGAGGTACGTCTTCATTAGGCACGACAGCCATCGGTCCCCGCTGCAGCCCCCATACGACGGGCCCTTCCGCGTCTTGGAGGCGGGGGATAAGAACTTTGTGGTGGACATGGGGGGCAGGCCGGAGCGGGTCGCTATAGACCGTCTCAAGCCCGCTCACTTGGACATTGGGGAGCCAATGCAATTGGCCCTACCCCCGCGGCGTGGGCGCCCTCCTAGGTCGGCCCCGGCACCTGCCTCTGTTCCTGCTTCGGCCCCGCCTATGGCCCGGGTTTCGGCCCCATCTGTTTCCCCTCCTGTGAAGCGCAGCCGTTATGGCCGCAGGGTCCGCCCTCCGACTCGTCACCTGTTTTCCCCGTGACTTTGCACTATGTCATTGACTGTTCTGTTGTAGAGTCTATTTTTATGTTCATGACTTGCACTTTTGCTGTTTTGCATTGTTTTGTTTAGGTGAATTCTGGGGGGGCCTGTGTGGTGACCCACATCTATATATCGAGAGACATTCACCTAAGAGGACGGTGTACCTTTAAGGGAAGAGGCGAGGGGTCAGATAATACACTTCCGCTTCCGGTTCACAGTTCAGTGTCGTTGTCGAATGTATGACTTGCTAAGTTGGAGCTAGTAAACTACCTCGACTACGTCTACTCTCACGTCTCCTGTCTCGTTGTTTTCTAACTCCACACTATGCTCTCAAATATTTAATTATATGGAGCAAAAGGCATAATATGTTTAATCTCTTTACCCCCACCCCCCACATTTTATCCCTCTTTTTTATTCTAATCTGGCTACATCTATTTTATTTAATTGGGATTTTGGATTTATTTATTTTATTTATTTTTTTTAAATACATTTATTTCTGATTTTTCCCTTTTTTCTCCCATTTTAGTGGCCAATCGATCCCTATTTTAATTCAAACACCCACCCTCGTACTGCATGCCTTCGCCAACTGCATCTCTCCGGCCGGCAGTCTCGAAGGAGACGCCTCCCCACTTTCGTGACAAGGCGACTCCAGGCCGAAGCACTGTTTTTTCCGACACACACAGAGACGCATTCACGTGACAAACACCAGCCGACTCCGCCCCCCCTCCCGAAGACAGCGTTGCCAATGATTGCTGCTTCATTGAGTCCGGCCATAGTCGGATCTAACGAGACCGGGGCGCGAACCCCAGTCCCCAGTGGGCAACTGCATCGACACAAAGCCGATGCTTAGACCGCTACACCACCGCGGACCCATATTTTATTTTTTATTTTGAGACGCTTTATTGATCCCTGTGGGGGAATTACACTCTGCATTTAACCCATCCTAGCTGTGTAGCTAGGAGCAGTGGGCAGCCGCCGTGCAGCACCCCGGGTACCAACTCCAGTTCGTCTCGCCATGCCTTGCTCAGGGGCACAGACAGGAGTCTTAACCTGAACATGCATGTCTTTTTTTTATGGTGGGGGAAACCGGAGCACCCGGAGAAAACCCACCGCAGACACGAGGGGGAACATGCAAACTCCACACAGAGGACAGCCTGGGATGACCCCCGAGGTTGGACAACCCCGGGGTTCAAACCCAGGACCTTCTTGCTGTGAGGCGACAGTGCTAATCACTCACTGGGCCACCGTGCCACCATCTTTTCATTTGTCTGTCTGTCATCGTCTGTCCCACGTTCTCACTCCTCTCTCGCTTTCTCTGCTCTTCCTTGTCCCTCCTTTATTCCAGGTGATAAATGCCATCGAGCAGGACTTCAGGCTTCCAGCTCCAATGGACTGTCCGGTGGTGTTACACCAGCTTATGTTGGACTGCTGGCAGAAAGACAGGAACGCCCGGCCCAAGTTTCCTGACATTGTCAGCATGCTGGACAAGATGATACGCAACCCTTCATCTCTCAAACCTGGTGCCAACAATATGGCTGGGTGAGAGGCAATATACACTCTGAAATATTTATACACACACAGGCAAGCACGTGCACTTAAAATGACTCACAAACGTCCCTATTTCACACCTGCAATTCATGACACAGTGCATTTCTTATAATCCCCTACCCACCACCCCTACTTGCACCATACCCCACCACCCTACCGCTGTGCGTAGGCCTTCCCATCATCCCTTGTTAGACCGTGGGGCTCCAGATCTGAGCAGGCTGAGCACCGTTGAAGACTGGCTGGCTGCGCTGAAGATGACCCAATACCGAGACTCCTTCCTGGGATCAGGGTTCACCTCCCTCCCCCTTGTCACTCAACTCACTGCCGAGTAGGCCTGCTCGTCTTTGTGCCCGTCCGTCCATCTGTGCTTTTGTCTGCCTGCCTTGGCCTGTCTCTCTTGTCTGTTTTTTCTTCACTGTCGCTGTTTAGACGACTTCCTGTCAAATAGATATCTGTTTGCATGGAGAACTGGCTGGCTGCCTGATGAATAGCCTGGCTGGCTAAACATCTCTGCATATTCCGAGCATGCATCTTTTTTTCCCTTCCTTCCTTTCTTTCTCCTATGATTAATATGTATATTGATACATAAATATCAAGTTGTGTTATCTAGAAAATAGCACACATGTCTTACTTAATGTTTTTTGACTTATTTGAGATATGGACTAATTAAGGAGAAAGTCAACCCCTTGAAAATGTTAAACTGAGCTCCAGTAAATGTCCCTAAGCTGTATCGTTACCGAAATCCTAAACATCCGTGTTTGTTTTGGTGTTTTGCCAGAGACCTACAGAAGATCGGGGTGTCCCTGGCTGGACACCAGAAGAAGATCCTGACCAGTGTCCAGTCCATGAGACACCACATTGATGACCAGTCTCCTACTGATTCTGTGTAAACTACAGGAGGCGGATATCTCTTGACCAGACACTAAGCCATCTGCCAGCCAGTCATTTCTTGATTCTGTAAAACACTCACACACACACCGGTTTCGCAACGGGGGGGGGGGGGGTCTTGAAGAGGCCTGTCACAGCTCAGCACTTCATAGGAGAAACTAACCACTGCGATGAGTGTTCTCCAACTGAGTCTGCTGGACCACACCAGAACCCGGATCCCTCCCTCGGTTTACCGTTGCTTTAACTTCAATTGCATCATCGGGTTTCCCAGAACAAATCCAGCAGAACCCTTTTTGAAGTGCGTACAAACCGGCTGATGCATGGCGGCAGGGGGGAGCTTGATGATGAACATGAACACAAAAGATAATTGATACTCCAGAGAACATGAAACCAGCGCCCGATCTCTGGATGACTGTTCTCCCCCACTGTATCTTTCCGACCTTGTGGAGTTGGTTTTACAGTTAAAATGTCATATTAACAGCCCCCCCCCAACCACACACACACACACAAAGTGTACAGCAACACAGACCAGTTGTCAGCTGATGTATACTCAACATCTTTCAGTTCAGTTTGCATGGGGAGAATCGATTAAACTTCAAAAAATATCGTTCCACGGGGAATAAAAAGGGATTTAGTACATTCGTTCGCTTTCCAAGAGGAGCTACTGTCCCCACTTGACTGTTTTCGTTGAGGGATGACATGACCTGTTTTTATGGAGAAAGCACAGTTGTAGATAGGACTGAAAAACAGACGATCGTGCCAGAACTGCCATTTATTTATCAGGACACATACTGCACAACCCTGCTTGGCCAGAGCTCCTGCAAGCAGTGTGTCTCCATCTGCTATTCTCAAGACCCCAAATAAGCCTTGTTAATGCTAATGTTTTAGCGGGGCAGTTTATAAATCGATTTGGGCTCAGCAACACAGCCCGTTCTCTACGGAATGAAGTATGCACCCGGAAGAACCTTCCTCTTAGCTCATAGGTTGAAATTAAATAGGACACCCTTTCAGACAATATGGTTAACCGAGGCACACAAAGCCAACAGACGAGTGGGACTTTGAATCACTGTCTTCATATTGAAGAGCCTGTACATATTGGGATATGGGATGTTTTCTTCCTATTTGCTTATTTGCTTCTCTTCTTGCCAATAGCGCAGAAAAAAAAAATACTTGAGTCCCTAGAGCATTTGTGAGTTCTGTGTTCCCTGCAATGATATTGCTCTTTTTTTGACTCATCATATCAACTATCTTTGAAGAACTGTGATCTGCAATCTAAAATTAGGTTTTTACTATGCTGTGTTTTGTATTTTTCATGCAACCATGGAATTTCTTGCAGTCAGAGGATTGCATAGCCTAGCTAATTTCTTACTGTGCTTCATCTAGAAAGAACTCATACCGGATATCTGCAATCACCACAGTTTACTTTCAACTAAAACACAATAGCAAACGTGAAAAAGAGTGACGTTATCAGCTTTGCTTGCAAGTATGGGAGAAGAGAAATGTTTTTTTTTTGTGGACGTTGGGTCGCTAACCTTGTACTGAGACACTTCTGTTCGGAATACGGTGAAAAAAGCTATCCCCGTCACTGCCGGCGGTCCCATGTGGCGAACTGGTGGAAAAACACAAGATGGCTGCCCTGAAATGTTTCACAGTATTGTGGCTATCTCATCAAATCCCCTGTACCGCAGTTGTTGAAACAGAACTCCATTGTGTTACGCTCAAGTGCTGCCTGGATTGAAACCAACTTGACAACATCAAAACAGACCAAAAAGCCCCCTTTCAGTATCTTTACTAGCAGCCCCTCACCTGTCCATGGTACGACAGCCGAGATGACAGTATCGTGACTACGTTCACACCGGTGAAATGATGGCTCGGTCGATATTCCCCCTGCCGGTACCGGAGGTTAGTCACACAGTACAGTCAGGCACACTGCAAGACTTCTCGGAAAATGCCGGGGAGAGGGTAGTGTCATCTCACAAGGTGCAAACCGTCGCAGGCCAAGAGGAAAACCGTCTTCCCCTTGGAGGTCAGTAAAGTGTGAGATGCTTCGTCGCGTTTTCATGACTTCATGAGGACGTACACCGAGGCCCACGGGGGGGTGTCTTGGTCAAGTCAACATGTAGTGCATTGACAGCCTGTGAAACAGGGCCACCATAGTCTTCCTCCAGCCAAAGCTTGTGGTTATAGGTTTGTTTTTGTTTGTTTGTTTGTTTTAAATTATTCTGTTACTGCAACGTAGTAACAGGAATGGCAGCGCTGAATTTGGTGTGCGGAAGGGTCCCGACCCTGCACAACTCCGACATGCTGCACAGTACACTGCCTGTTTGTCGCGCATTAAAAGGCCCCAAAGCCTTTTCTTTATGAAAGTTGTGACATTGAGAGGCCTCGGACTGTTTAAAACCTCTGGTGATTCAGTTTTCACTTTAAGCCAAAACTCGGCTCCGCCGCTACGGCCGGAATTGCATTGTTGCCTGGCAACAACAGCTTATTGAACGTTTTATCAGGGAGAAGAGAGAAGGGCCGGGACTGTGTCCATGTTTTCAGAGGCATATCTTTTTGTAAATAGACGCCTCTGGGGAAGGCATTTCAGTGTTAGCTTGGAGGTTTAATAAAAGATGGGGGCAACTTGTGCACCTCACAACTCATGTTGCATGCCACCGACTGTAGACAATGGCATGCAGAGGAAACGACAAAAGCTTTCAATGCAGGTATGGTTATTTATTTTTTTTTGTTTTGGCCTTTTCTTTGGCAGTGTTTTACTTATATCAAGAATAAGCTTTCCGATACAGCTAGTCTCTTAGATGTTACCAGTTCAGTGTTTGTGAGCGGATGACAAGGGAATAAATAATCTGGTTGACGAGCAATGTGAGTACTACCTTGTGTGACGACCCCTCCGCCCCACTAGGGGGCGCCTGTGATTTTTGTGTTCTTGGTCTCGCAGGATCCTGGTGAGGGGCGGAGGCTCGTCATAATCTTGATAAGGGGACGAGCCTCCGCCCCTCACTAGGATCCTGCAAGACAAAGACGAACACAAAAATCACAGGAGCCCCCTAGTGGGGCGGAGGGGTAGTCACACTTGTCTCGTAGTCTGAGCACACCTGGCCTTGTTTTGAGCTTAGATATCTCAGGAAAAGAGTAGATGTGTGTGCCAAACCTTTTTCCTTACTGTTACGGAAACAGGTCTTTCATGACAGGAAAAAAAATACAAGTCTGATTGTATTGTTATGTGGGCAAAACAGTAGGAAAACATAAACTTCAACAAGGATGAGCGATGACCAGGGAGCGGCCGTAGGTGAGCGGCTACAAATGAGGCCGTCTGTGGGTTCAGCCTCACTTCTCAGAGGTTTTACAGTGAAGATTGCTCATGTCTGGAGTCAAACTCGCTCTGGTCTCATTGAAACGGACAGCGGTGAAACGTGTCTCTGGAAGTCACAACAGAAGTGAGTCCTGTAGCTAGCTAGCTGTGACGGAGACTTGCTGATGCTCCCAAATATTGACTGAGCAAAGCCATGTGAAAAATGTACTATCATGTAACGTAATTTTTTGTAACTTTAGTGTGTGTGTGTGGGGGGGGGGGGTCTATTTTTTTACAGCTTCAAGCGTTTTATAGTCACGCCACCAAGCCGGACCTTGCCAACGTATTTTAAAATGCCACGCGAATCAACATAAATGTTAAATTGAGCCGGTTGTATGCGATTACTTAAGGGTGACTTTTCCATAATTACAATATTTCTTCCGAGTGGCGCTCCCGCTTAATTGCTCGTCGTTTTCTGAGGCGGGTGTGATTTCCTCCCTCCGCTGCTGTGGCTGCTTTGTGATGGACAGACAGGAGGAGGAAAGGAGGAGAGCGGTGTGTTGAAAGGGACAGATAGGGAGTAATGACGGGGAAAGGGAAGGGAGAGGAGAGGCTAAACTAGACGCCCGTGTTTGCATAAAAATGAGTTTGGGTCTGGAGAGATTATGCTTTCTCTCTCTATCTCTGCTACTCCACCGCCATCTGCTTTATTTCTTTCTTTCCAGCCTGCCACTTTTTTTTTTCCTGGAACTCTTTTCACTCTCGCCAGTCTGCGCTGAAAGCCTTCCCTTTTGACTCACACAAGGCCAGTTAAAAGGCCAGAGGGTTACAGGGAGACCCGGTATTCCCGTCGTCCCCGTTAAAGAGAACCTGCTAATTCCCTCTGCAGCCAAAACTGAGCAGTGTTTCATTTCTTTGTGAGTTTAACATTGACTGTCGGAGGGGTTCGAACAATGTGCCGGTACCTTGAAGGTGCAGAGGTGAGACTTCTCAGTCTTCATCCCATTCACTTGCCTTGAAAGCAGCCGGGGCCTCCGTTGCGACAAGGAGGTGATCCTTCAGTCCTCCCAAGTGCTGCATGACCGGGTGGCTGTTGGTCTGCATCCCGCTCACCTGGCGAGACCGAGACAGACAGCACACATCAACATGCCGATCTGCGATTGGCTGAAAAAACCCAGTCTGCAGGAGCTCAACCTGCTCCTGACTCGTTCTGAGTAGTCTGCTACACCGTGTGGAGCTAACGCAACCTGGCAACTCACATAATCTGGTGATGTAAAATAGCCTTTTTAGCAGCAGTGGTAGCTGCTGGAACCCTATTGTTTTTCTAAGGATGATGAGGATGATGATGAGGATGATTATTATTATTATTATTATTATTGTTTTTTCCGCAAAATTCTCCCCTAAAAGTGTCTGGGCAGCAAAAACTATACGTTGCACAGACACCAAAGTTGGTAGTTAGGTTCCAGCCATGTTAACGAGCTTACAGAAGAGATATTACCTCGGCACACCAGTAGGGGGCGCTACAATAAGCACAATTACGTTTTGGGTCATATCTCGGGCTCTGTATGGAATTTTTGAAAGAATCCCCCCCCCCTCTAATTCTTGGGAAGCTCCCGAATCTAACGCACCCAGCTCGCCAATTTCCGCCTGCCAGATTTTCCCGCCGTTTTCAAAAAACCGAAAGTGAAAGTAAAACGAACTACTCTGAGGCTGTTCATCCGATTCGCATGGAATTTGGTGTGCGTCATCTCGACACAATGCTGATAAAAAGTTGTCGAAAGATATTTTGATATGTCATTCCATTTCGAAGTTACATGCCAATCAAACTTTTAAGGTGTGGCCAATAGTGACTCTATTGCCTACATCTAGTGATGTGATTGCCCAAACTTAACGAAACTTGTGACGCACAATCACCACAACATTCTTTGGAAGCACGCCACAGTTTGTGAAATTTCGTCCATAGGGGGCGCTACAACTGTCTAGACTGTGAAATTATGGTGGTTGGTAGGCAGCTGCAATACTGCTTGGACCCCGCTAATCGCCGCTTACGGTTTTTTGTTTTTGTTTTCTTTTTTTTACTCTTGCTTGCCACACTTGCAAGTGTGTCTTGGGGGAAAAAAGCAAAACTCATCTAAACCATCAGCTATAGTCTCTGCCTCCCTTCATTCACCTATATACAATAATACTGTCCAGTGTGTTATTGCTCACACAATCAGAGCAACCCGCCGTACTGTAATATATTGTAAAATAATGTGTGTGTGTGTGTGTGTGTGTGTGAGAGAGAGAGAGTGTGTGTGTGTGTAATATAATGTGCGTGTGTGATGTTTGATGTACGGTAAAACGTTTGTATATTGTGAGTGTTTGAGAGTTTGTGGTTGTACCTTTCTGAACCTTGCTATTACAATGCACTCTTTGTCAATAAAGATGACAAATCAATCAAACTGATCAACTTTGGTAATTATTGGCTCGTGGTTAGGCTAACTGCAGTGCTAAAGGATTGGCACGAGAATTCGAGGGGTACCGTTGCAAAATAGCCAAGATTTCACATTTTCTTTCTATAGCGAATATAATTTTGGTTGGCAACAGCCCGAATTTTTATTTCATTTTATTTGTTTATTTTTGAGATACTTTATTGTTCTCTGTGGGGAAATTGCACCCTGCATTTAACCCACCCTAGGCTCAGTGGGTAGCCACCGGGCAGCGCCGGGGGACCAACTCTTGCCTTGCTCAGAGGCACAGATAGGAGTACTAACCCTAACATGACGGTGGTGGAGAACCGGAGCACCCGGAGGAAACCCACCCCGGACACGGGGGAGAACATGCACACTCCCCATAGAGGACGACCCCGCAAGGTTGGACAACCCCGGGGTTCAAAATTATAATGATATGCATGGCCGACATTAAGCGCTTGATATTACTGGCTGTTGGTCTTACTATGTAGGGTGTAATAAATACGCGGTGGGTCACTCGGCCGCGTTGCGAAAGCAGAATTTAACACATTCAGGGATGTTTTGTGGTGGGCTTACCGCGAGGCCCGTTGCTTCAATTAGCCTTTTCAACGGCAGCCTGTTTTGTAAGGTGGTTACTGTCCACCTGCACGGGGCGCCCGGCTTGGAGGGCCGCACAGCTCGCCACAGAGCAGAATTACCACGAGGACGGAGGTCAACGATGGGGGGGCCTCTCGAAGCGTTTTAACGCTGCCAAGGTGAGGAAGGCTGACGAAACTGCAAAAACCATTAGTCGAATGCGCTCCGGCGGATTAAATTCAATCACGTCTCAGCTACACGCACGGATAGAGGGGAACCGTTCCATGACAGCATGTGGATCCAGCTGCGGTGTTTTGTTTAGAACAGCACAATCCCATTAATCCGGCTGGAACCGATTAACAGCGTAGGACCTGTTGGGTAATGACTGCTATGAATACTTGTTAGGAGTGTCTAATTGACATAAACCTGTTAAGGAATGGCTTACTGACAGAGTGGAATCTCATTATAATGACGTATATGGCCTTTTACTGGAAGGCAATAAACACATTCTCCATCTATTCATTCATTCATTCATTCATTCATTCATGTCATCATCAGCTGCCTCTCCGGGGTCGGGTCGCGGGGGCAGCAAGCTAAGTAGGGCACTCCAGACGTCCCTCTCCCCAGCAGCGCCCTCCAGCTCCTCCTGGGGGATCCCAAGGCGTTCCCAGGCCCCGATTGGACATGTTGTCCCTCCAGCGAGTTCTGGGTTTACCCTGGGGTCTCCTCCCAGTTGGCCGTGCCCGGTAAAGCTCCAAAGGAAGGCGCTCAGGAGGCATCCTAATCAGATGCCCGAACCACCTCAACTGGCTCCTCGGAGTAGAGCCGCTGCTCTACTCCGAGCTCCCTCCGGATGTCCGAGCTCCTCACCCTATCTCTAAGGCTGAGCCCAGACACCCTTCGGAGGAAACTCATTTCAGCCGCTTGTATCCGCGATCTCACCCTTCCGGTCACTACCCAAAGCTCATGACCATAGGTGAGAGTTGGAAGGAAGATTGACTGGTAAACTGAGAGCTCTGCCTTCCGGCTCGGCTCTCAAATTGACATTCTCCATCTAGTTCCCTGAAACTCTGGGATCGGAATGGAGCTCTCAAAATGCCCCATCGCCAGCCGGCTCCTACACGGATAAACACAGAATCTGTGACCAAACACGTGCCTCAGCATCTGACTTCTCCATCCTTTTATAGCTACAGTCAGTGAAGTTGACCCAGTTGTCAATACCGAGCTCTACAGAAGGCCGTATTAATTGCCTCGGCTGGCTCCAAACGGTCCCCGTGTCTCATCGCCTTTAAAATAGAAAGAGGGGCCAAAGGAGGTAAATAGAGCTCATATCTTATGGATGATACGGCGGCAACAGGCTGAGCCCTCAACTTGCGGGGTTAATGGCTTTCAGCAGCCCCACACCAATACCTAGACAGGCATGTTGGCAGGGCACGCCGCACGCGGCCTGGCAGCATGACTTCATCACCATCCCAGAGAGAGAGAGAGAGAGAGAGAGAGAGAGAGAGAGAGAGAGAGAGAGAGAGAGAGAGGGTGTGAGTCATTCTCACACATCATCGCTGCAATTCTGCTTCTCCTCTCCCCCTCGTCTTTTCTTTCTTTCCTCCATCCCCCTAATTTCATCCCTCCTTCTCCGAAGACTTAGATAAATAATTGACTCCCTCTTTCCCTTCAGTGGTCGAGCGATGTAAGGCATTTTGCTCTCCAGACTAAATTCCTGCAGACGGGAATGTATTTTCTCCCCCCCCCCCCACTCCATCCCAGTACTCTGACTGTTCTTTTGCAGTTAATGGTTATCTATTATTAAGCAGCAGCTATCTCTGCCTACTCGGCTGCATGATAAAATATGACACAGCACCGGGGACATACTCACAGATGTGAGGTTAGCACAGTTGTGCGCTGAGCATCACATCATGCCTACATGATAAACAACATCCAGAGACCGGGCGAGCCCGCACCTTAAAGCCAGCAAACACGTCTGCCGTGCAGGCGGTGGCGCTCTTTGTTTTTAGAGGGCCATAAGCTCACAACCATCAGACGTTATGGAGGGGCTGGTTTTTTTTCTTTTCTATTATGGATTCAATTTATATAGAGAGGTAAATGAAAAAGGGTTTATCAACCCCCTCATTAAATGTCTAGTGAAAAGCTCCACTCTTATTTGTATTCATGGCCCGTTGCCTTCTCACAAGGGGATTCCTTGGTTTCCTCCTGTTGGCGGACACAAAACGCACACAACATGGGGGTGTTGTAGTCGAGTCACTAAACCTCGAGTACGAGTCCCCAGTGTTCGAGTCTGAGTCCGAGTTCCCAAAGAAGAGTCCGAGTCAAGTCCCAATTACCTGAGTCCGAGTCATCAAGGTTGAGTCTGAGTCGAAGAAGTTGGGCTCATTCCCTCCAACGTGAGGGTATGCACGTGAATCCGCATGTGGGTGGAACACACGTGGCTGCCCTCGCACCAAACTGAATAACGGTATTAATACAGCTATCAATATCTCATGCCAAATTATTAGCACCTATTACACAAAAACTGTCTTTATCAATTAACAAGTCTGAGTCCTCATCTCCAACTCCCGAGTTCCAATGCAAGTCAATGCTCGAGTCCGAGTCCGAGTCATCGGTGCTCAAATCTAAGTCGAGTTACAAGTCCTGAAAATCAGGACTCGAGTCGGACTCAAGTCCGAGTCCTGGACTCTAAGTACTACAACACTGCAACATGACCAGGTCACGTTCGACACCATTGTTGCAGTATTTAAGCATACTGTGAATCCACAGAAGGGGAGCTGGGTGTTTTTTCTTATCCTAGACTATGAAGTCTGGAAAAACCCAGCCACCTTTTAAACTAGACACGTTGGACCACGCAGGACCGTGCTGGTTCAGACCAATTTGTTTCGCTTTAGGATTTTAACAGCTTACTTTAAATAAGTGCAGATGTGTTGGTCTTCTGGAGATTTGCAGGGGTAAGGCAAATGGTCAACAAGCAGCTTCATTAGTTTACTTTTCCCTGCGTGGTGTCCGGTTGCAGTCTCTCCTTAAAAACAAACAAACCCCCCCCCCCCAAAAAAAGTCGATAGTTCACCATGTGTTCTCCTGTGGCACCCGTGACTCATCTCCTGACTAAACAGGCCCAAATAACTTGAGAAGTTTGATTGACAGGCAAGGACCACGAGACACTGCTGAAAAGGGAATATGATGTCTGTCATTATGAACAATTTGTGAGCCCTGGTCAAGAGAGGCAGACACAGCCAGCTGGTCAACCAGCTGCGCGTGTGTGTATGTGTGTCCTCTCCTGGATAGTCACCTTGCCGTGGTGGAGAAGCTTGCATGTACCAGTGATCCCAGGAGCTATGCCGTCCGGAGCTTGGCTCCTGGTAGGGTCACCCAAGGCGGGCATGTCAAGGGGGAGGGTCCAGATGAAGCCCGATCCAACAAAGACCTCAACGGCAGAACTGGAGGAAGATGTCTCCAGGTCACAACGGTGATGAAGGCTGCAGCAGAGGGTGGTCCTCAGTCATCTTGGTTCTCCATGCCATTGGACTCTGGCCACCCCCTGCCAAGGACCATGTCGTGGCTGCAGGGGCATCAGCCACTCCATGTAAAAAGCTGTCACACGCAGGCATCCCCCCATTATGGATCGGCCTCTACACCCACCGGAGGACCCAGAGGGACCCAGAGGGAGGACGGTCATACTCGACCCCTAATGACCGCCGATGATGAGTGTTGCGTGTGTCTAGATGCGCATGTGTGTGTGTGTGTGTGTGTGTGTGTGTGTGTGTGTGTGTGTAGGTGCACGGAGACACATCTGTGAATAATTAAAGACAGTGCTGCTTACAGTACATAATGAATGACATGAATTGATTGATTTTATAGTGAAATTGTATCTTACTGAACTGTTCAACAGGCATTTATGATTTACAGTGGCTTGCGACTCTCTCTCGTGGCTAGAAGGCTAATAATGTCTGTGCCACACTGGCAGACTGTACTTCCCCAACATCACCACAGCCAGGAAGCACTACACTGCAGGGACTAGACGCCTAACAACTCAGACACAACACGGCCACTGTATATTCACCCAACCAGCTACCCTACCCACATATTTTATATTCACCCAACCAGCTATCCCATCCCCATATTTTATATTCACCCAACCAGCTACCCTACACACATATTTTATATTCACCCAACCAGCTATCCTACCCACATATTTTATATTCACCCAACCAGCTACCCTACCCACATATTTTATATTCAACCAAACAGCTACCCTACCCACATATTTTATATTCACCCAAACAGCTACCCTACCCATATATTTTATATTCACCCAACCAGCTACCCTACCCACATGTGTCTATACCTGATCATTCATGATCTTTTTCTCTGACAGATTATAATTTAAAGTTTTTTTGTTTTTTTTTGTTTAGGGTCATAGGATTTCTGTATGAATAAGTATCGGGGCGTCCAGGTAGCGTAGCAGTCTATGCCGTTGCCTACCAAAACGGGGATCGCCGGTTTGAATCCTCGTGTTGCCTCCGGCTTGGTCGGGCATTCCTTCAGACACAATTGGCCGAGTCTGCAGGTGGGAAGCCGAATGTGGGTAAGTGCCCTGGTCGCTGCACTAGCGCCTCCTTTGGCCAATTGGGGCGCCTGTTTGGGGGGGGGGACTGGGGGGAATAGCGTGATCCTCCCACGCGCTACGTCCCCCTGGCGAAACTCCTCACTGTCAGGTGAAAAGAAGCAGCTGGTGACTCCACATGTATGGGAGGAGGCGTGTGGTAGTCTGCAGCCCTCACCGGGTCGGCAGAGGGGGTGGAGCAGCGACCGGGACGCCTCGGAAGAGTGGGGTAATTGGCCAAGTACAGCTGGGGGGAAACAAGGGTGGCTTCGCTTTTGTTTGTTGGTGTATTGTTTACGTGTATGTTCTAAAAGGAAAAGTAATGATACTGTTTAAAAAACAAAGAAAGCACGAGCCAAAATCTGTGTAAGCTGAGTTCTGTTACAACCTGACAGCACACAGGTAGTGTGTAATGTGTAATGCGTAATGTGTAGTGTGTAATGAGTAGTGTGTAATGTGTAGTGTGTAGTGTGTAATGTGTAGTGTGTAATGTGTAGTGTGTAGTGTGTAATGTGTAGTGTGTTGTGTGTATGTTCTCTGGTACGCCGGGTTCCA
Organism: Lampris incognitus; assembly: GCF_029633865.1. Classification (NCBI taxonomy): domain Eukaryota; kingdom Metazoa; phylum Chordata; class Actinopteri; order Lampriformes; family Lampridae; genus Lampris; species Lampris incognitus. The sequence continues at coordinate 64,461,775 of NC_079213.1, forward strand.
CCTGCAGTGATGTGAGCAGGATCTTGGACTGGACTCATTACTCACTTGTATTTCCTGCAGTTCAGATCGTCGTAACATTTTAACGGGATCGTGTCTGTAAGTGAACAAATTACATTGTGAGCGCGCGCGCACACACATGCGCACTTATGACTAGAATTTAGATTTTTTTTTATTTTTAATTTTGAGATACGTTATTGTCCCCCGTGGAGAAATTCCTCTGATCTTATCAAGTCACTATTTGATAAGGTGACTAGGTTTTCGGGAAGCAAAGCCAGGGACACGTGTGGTTCCCTCCCTCCCCCATCCCGGCAAACCCCACGCATGGGGAGTGTGAATGGGAACGCTGCCTGCCGTTTCTCATTAGAATGACATTTTCTACTTTTCGATAGAGCCTTTGCTCATCTCGGCTGCAGCAGTCTCGTGAAATTTTAACATAAACGAGCGCGCACGGAAGTTGAGACCGAACTTGGAGTCAAGCTTGGAGAGGATTTCACATCATTTCAAATGTCCTTTAGATAGGGAATAAATACCTTGGACTTTTAATTTCCATTTATATTAGTTGAAAAGAAGTTGAAAAGGAGAATGGAGAAAAAGCTCCAGGAGGCAAACCAGGGACAAGGCACCCCATCCAGGGACTGTCCTTAGAAAACGCAGATGTCTGGTCACCCTACTTTATTATTATTATTTTGTATACTATATTAATCCCCGTAGAGAAACTCTTCCTCTGCATTTAACCCATCCTAGCCGTGTAGCGAGGAGCAGTGTGCAGCCGCCGTGCAGCGCCCGGGGACCAACTAACATGCATGTCTTTCTGATGGCGGGGGAAACCGGAGCACCCGGAGAAACCCCACACAGAAAGTTCTCTGGGATGACCCCCGAGGTTGGACAACCCCGGGGTTCGAACCCAGCACCTTTCAGGCTGTGAGGTGACAGCGCTATCCACTGGGCCACCGCGCTTACTACGTGATGTAAATAAATGTAACCGAGCTATTTTCTCGCCCGGTGCGGGATTCGACACGATGTGTACCGCACCACAAGGCGACATCACTAACCGCTCCGGTCAGTGGGTCTTATTAGTAGTTTACAGTCGTCACCCTCTCCCGGAAGCGCGCCCTCGCGCTTTGTTATTCCCGCGCTGAGGATCTGCACGCTTCCGGATCCCACCGCTGCCACCAATGTAACCGAGCTATTTTCTCGCCCGATGCGGGATTCGACACGGGGTGTAATGCACCACAAGGCGACATCACTAACCGCTCGACTAAAGGGTCAGACCCTCTAGTCGATCGGCCAGTGGGTCTTATTAGTAGTTTACATAAACATTCACGACATTACACCATGCTGCATAGAAGCAGCAGTGTCTGCAGCAACGCTCCCTTTGCCAAGGACGAGTTGGTGTGTTCAGGTATTCCTTTCACTCGGCACGACAGGTAATTTCATTCATTAATTGCCAGCTGTCTTCTTGCGGTTGTGCTAATTAGTGAAATTAGCTGAAGTAATGTTAGGTTGGACCAAAAATCTGGGGATAAATGGCTCTCGGTATCACGTGGTGAGAAAACACGGCTCTAAAGCGGCGGCGCTCAATCACGGGGGGGGGGGCATGTAAACAGCTCTTCTATGCGACAGCTGATTTCATCAATTACAACACCTCTGGCTACACGGGAGGTGGAATTAGCTGGTGTGAGCTGGTTGGAAAGCAATCCTGCACAAAACGTGACACTTCACCGCACATGACCGAGTACCACTGGTCTGCATCGCGTGTGCACGTGCAACAGCGGAGTGGGCAGCAGGGCACTGGAATAGGATCAGGAGCGTGTTTACAAGCTGTTTATTTCTCTTACAGAGGTCAGAGGAAATTCCACAGACGACAACAGAGCAATAAATTGCTGCTCAGACTGACAGTAGGCTGACCTGACCCCAGCGGGGCGCTAACACCTCATGTTAAAAAAAAATCATCTTTACGGCATTCCTGCCTTCTTCACGGCTAATGGCAAACACACGAGAGAGGAAAAGGCGTTCACCGAGTCACATTTTGGGCTTCGTGGAACTCGACATCAGCGTCACAGGTCTGCAAGTAGGTGCCCGAGTCCTCTGACCCACAATCCACAGCAGCGTCAGCTGACATCTGAGGTTGTAGATTATTAGGGCTGGATAGTCATCCTGAATGCATTCACATGCAAACGAGAAATCTGATTAATAAGAGTTAATGCTTGTTTGCATATCCGCTGCATGCGACCTCTCCGCCCTTTAGCGTGTGCGATGGATTTCCATCGCTTTAACCAATACACAGCAACTCCACCATCATCTTGTTGCGTATGAAACGTCGCGTATGAGCCACACCAGTCGTGACTGTCGTTGCCGCAGTTAAGCGCGGCAGTTTTACGACAGCCTGCCGAAAATCGTTTTGGGTGCAAAAGACGTAAAGCGAGCGGTTGGAGTCGTGACGAGCGGCACACAGTAAAGTAGCAGGGTTATTAAGGGCAACACATCTGACAACAACGTAAGTACTTATAACAACTGACAGCGGACGATGTCGTCATCAGTTCGTGCATCAGCAGGGAGAGCCATCAGATTAAGAGGTTCACGCGTATCAAAAGATTGGGCAGAACCCAGGGCTCCTAGTAGGGTTTTGAACACATTTATTTATTAAGATCTTACCCCAATTTCATAAATCAGATAAAAGCATTCAGGTAACTCGTATCAATAACTACAGTATTACCATAATGAGGGGAAATAACGTGCTTTTAATCTCAGCAACTTTCTGTGGGCAACCCGATCTTGTTTGGTTGGAATAGCATCTGTGACACTTAACTACTTCAAGAAATACCGCAATCCATTTGGACCAGGTGTATGCGGTCTCACATAACTTTGCAGGTCCAGATGAAATTAACATGCAAATTATTTTCTCAGCTCAGCTCTGAGCGGTTCGATTTTGAAAATGTGGGTCAGACAGGAAGTTTGAAGTTCAAACTCATGTTGAACTTAATTTCCCCCTGAAGTTATTCCTCGGGTAGAGCCAATAGTAGGACAAATAATAAATGTATATAGTCCATCCAGCCATTACCCAAACCGCTTATCCTGCTCCCAGGGTGGCGGGGATGCTGGAGCCTATCCCAGCAGTTATTGGGCGGCAGGCGTGGAGACACCCTGGACAGGCCGCCAAGCCATCACAGGACCTGGAAAAAATAAGAATAGCAATAAAATAAAATGATAATAAGTCTGCTCCCTTCAACCATCACAAAAAAGCTTGTCAAATTGAAACAGAAACAGCCCACACTGCAGACTTTTCTCTGTAGGCTGTAGCGCCCACCTGTCTTTCCATCAGTCTGTTATTGAAGTCAACACGGAAGGAATATGTCATCATATCGGTGTGACCTATCAGGCCTGATTAGGAATGTCTAATATCTAATATTTAGAAGATCTAAAAAGAACAAGAAACACCACATGACCCTTATTACAAATACTAAATATTAATCTTACTAACCCAGTTCATAACAGTACCAAACTACACAAACTAAAGTGCACAAGGAGTGTGGCTCTGCCAGCAACTGTCATCCTGGTTCTCAGTAGCTCTCAGGTTTTGTTTTTTTTGTTTTTTTGCAAGGAAAACCTGCATACCAACTGTACCTGGTTTTAAGGCCGAACGAGTACGAGTTACTATATTCCCTCCAGTGCTAGACAGACATTCTGAGGGGGAACTTGTGGCATCTCCTGCTTTGCCTGTGCGACTTGAAGATGCCGTGGAGGCTGAGTTGAATAGTTACCTGATGACCCCTGCCATCAATGGAAATGTAGACCCCCTGGCCTGATGGAAGCTGCACAAGATCAACTTGTGCAGCTTCCATCAGGCCTTTCCACAACTGAGCAAGTCGGCCTGCCCCGCAAGTATCTTTGGTGTAACGAATCAGCACTGGGCTCTAATGCAAGATGGTTGAGCGGGCCCTAGTAATAGGTCGGATCACCATAACGCGCACCTCTAAACACAGATGAAAACACAACGGTGACGACGCACCAACACATATACAAGCACATGGTCTCCGCTCTCACACTCACCATCTCCTGTGATGTCTGATGGTGCGCCGTCGTTGATGCTGCTGCTAGCTACTGCAGCAGCAGCAGCAGGGGCAGTTGGCTCTTGCTCAGCTGAATTAGTCCTGCTTTCTACCTCCTTGTCTTTCTTTCTTTTCTTTTTTTTAAAAGACACTATTTTTGGGAGCTTAGCTTTTTCCTTCTCCGCTGCTTCTTTTTGGAAACCCGCTTTTGTGTTTGCACTCCACGCTGCTTGCCATCAGGTTAGTTAACGTTACTGGTCTACTTTAAACTAGCTGCAGGCTATCGTACAGTCTCGTCACATGATCGAATTGAGACTTGACATTGGACAACAACAACATGCATGCAGTATTACCCAGCAGTCATTGTCATATTGTGTGTAAAATTATGACAAGTGTACCATAATAAGAAGCTCTTGTTCATTTAACTGAATAATTTTGGTTTATTCCTCGTGTTTCATAGTATATAGATTGCTACAGACTACTTTATGTAAAAACCGTAACGGAGAATGCCTTTTTTTGGGTATATATGGCTCGCTCCACGGGCCCATTCACCTCCGTGGGTGGGGCCCAGTGCAGCCGCGCTGCCCGCCTTGGCCATATTCGTCCGTGCTGGGCAGGCCCCAAATCATCGCGGGCCCCTATGCAGCTGCATACCCTGCATATATGGTTGTTGCGCCCCTGTATAGCACCTTACATAAACAAAGTTACAAGGTTCTTTACAATAAAAGCAGATAATAAAAGTAAATGACATTCAGAACTTAACATATAAACATGATATCATAATCACAAAAACATCATCAGTGAAGAAAAAGCTAGAAGATAATAATGAGATTTAAGAAGAGATTTAAAGGCGGATACCGAGCTTGCCTGATCTCCATGCAGGGAGTTGCACAGCCGAGGAGCCTGAACAGACCCGGGCCCCTTTAGTCACAGTGGAGATTGTGGGACCGTTGGCAGGGTCCTGCTGGAGGCTCTGAAGCGGCCATCAGGCTCGTAGGGAGTTAGCAGATCACAGACATAGACAGGAACCAGACTATTCACGGCTTTAACAACAGCAGTAAAATCTTAAAATCAATTCTGAAACTCACAGGTAACCAGTGCAGGGTGGTGAGGATTGGTGTAATGTGGCTGCTTCTCTGCAGTCTTTGGATGTTTCACCTGCTGACGCCTGACTAAAGTGCATTGCAATAGTCAAGTGTGCAAGAGATAAAAGCATGGATGGCCTTCTCCGAGTCTGCAGAGGAAGGGAATGACCCGACCTTGGTTAGCCGTCTCAGTTGGCCACAGCAGGCCTGTACCCCTTTAGTCACCTGAGCATCAAATGACAATTCTGAGACAAAAAATAACACCATATTTATCCTGGTTCGGTGCCGTGCAAACTTATCTAATGACTCTTGCTCCTCAGTTGAGCATAGCATGCTCAAATGAGGAGGAAGTGCTATGTCAATGACGCATCGCCTGCTGATGTGACATAAGCCAGGCTATGGAAATATAAATAGTGCTTTAACATGTACCAACAGACAGCAGCAGTTGTTAATTAGCTCAAGAGAATATTGAGGGGCAGGTCCAACTCTTATCAGTCCAATCAGAGGTCCAAAACCGACTCCGACTCCTCCATTTCTTCTTAATACACCTCCCATCCATTTCACCCTTCTTTTTTTTTTGCCTCTCTCACCATCGTTTACTCCTCTCCTGTTTCCTCTACCCTAAACCCCATAGGCTACCTTCCTCTTCCCCTCTGTTTTTCCTGGATCCTATTGTTCTTCTCTCCCCTCAGAGCCTCGGAAGTCTATATTTAGCACATGGTTCTGTGTGAAGGGATCAGTGATTGTGATGCATTCCCAGGAAGCCCTCCGTCTCGTAGGGTTTTGTAAGGCGTACTCCAGCATAATCTTGTTTAGCGGTTCATGTCCTCTGGTAGAAGATTTCTGAAGACACGCACATCCCAACCAGATACTGGACACAGTCCAAGACACCTCCCCCCACCCACCTCCAAAAAAAAAGACACAAAAAGTCCAAACTGATATACTCTGAGACACCAAGTAGAGGCTGCTGATGGATTAACGTGTCACCAAACTGACAATCATGTCTCAATGTTAAATTCATTCGATTCGAGAGACACTGAATCATCACTGATCCAATCTTGTTTTTCTGATGTAATTACCTGAGAGAAAATATATGCTGTGTAAATGTTTACATGTCTCTTATTCTAGTCTCGTTTCCTCATTCTTTCTCATACATGCCTACATGTACACAGACAACATCTATCTATCTATTGATCTATATCTATACATAGATATAGATCTATATCTATGGATCTACCTACCTATATATCTATCTATGGATCTATCTATGGATCTATCTACATCTATCTATGGATCTATATCTATACATACACTACCGTTCAAAAGTTTGGGATCACCCAAACAATTTTGTGTTTTCCATGAAAAGTCACACTTATTCACCACCATATGTTGTGAAATGAATAGAAAATAGAGTCAAGACATTGACAAGGTTAGAAATAATGATTTGCATTTGAAATAAGATTTTTTTTACATCAAACTTTGCTTTCGTCAAAGAATCCTCCATTTGCAGCAATTACAGCATTGCGGACCTTTGGCATTCTAGCTGTTAATTTGTTGAGGTAATCTGGAGAAATTGCACCCCACGCTTCCAAAAGCAGCTCCCACAAGTTGGATTGGTTGGATGGGCACTTCTTGCGTACCATACGGTCAAGCTGCTACCACAACAGCTCAATGGGGTTCAGATCTGGTGACTGCGCTGGCCACTCCATTACCGATAGAATACCAGCTGCCTGCTTCTGCTCTAAATAGTTCTTGCACAATTTGGAGGTGTGTTTAGGGTCATTGTCCTGTTGTAGGATGAAATTGGCTCCAATCAAGCGCTGTCCACTGGGTATGGCATGGCGTTGCAAAATGGAGTGATAGCCTTCCTTATTCAGAATCCCTTTTACCCTGTACAAATCTCCCACCTTACCAGCACCAAAGCAACCCCAGACCATCACATTACCTCCACCATGCTTAACAGATGGCGTCAGGCATTCTTCCAGCATCTTTTCATTTGTTCTGCGTCTCACAAACGTTCTTCTTTGTGATCCAAACACCTCAAACTTGGATTCATCCGTCCACAACACTTTTTTCCAGTCTTCCTCTGTCCAATGTCTGTGTTCTTTTGCCCATCTTAATCTTTTTCTTTTATTGGTCAGTCTCAGATATGGCTTTTTCTTTGCCACTCTGCCCTGAAGCCCAGAATCCCGCAGCCTCCTCTTCACTGTAGATGTTGACACTGGTGTTTTGCGGGTACTATTTAATGAAGATGCCAGTTGGGGACCTGTGAGGCGTCTGTTTCTCAAACTAGAGACTCTAATGTACTTATCTTCTTGCTCAGTTGTGCAACGCGGCCTCCCACTTCGTTTTCTACTCTGGTTAGAGCCTGTTTGTGCTGTCCTCTGAAGGGAGTAGTACACACCGGTGTAGGAAATCTTCAATTTCTTAGCAATGTCTCGCATGGAATAGCCTTCATTTCTAAGAACAAGAATAGACTGTCGAGTTTCAGATGAAAGTTCTCTTTTTCTGGCCATTTTGAGCGTTTAATTGACCCCACAAATGTGATGCTCCAGAAACTCAATCTGCTCAAAGGAAGGTCAGTTTTGTAGCTTCTGTAACGAGCTAAACTGTTTTCAGATGTGTGAACATGATTGCACAAGGGTTTTCTAATCATCAATTAGCCTTCTGAGCCAATGAGCAAACACATTGTACCATTAGAACACTGGAGTGATAGTTGCTTGAAATGGGCCTCTATACACCTATGTAGATATTGCACCAAAAACCAGACATTTGCAGCTAGAATAGTCATTTACCACATTAGCAATGTATAGAGTGTATTTCTTTAAAGTTAAGACTAGTTTAAAGTTATCTTCATTGAAAAGTACAGTGCTTTTCCTTCAAAAATATGGACATTTCAATGTGATCCCAAACTTTTGAACGGTAGTGTAGATATAGATAGATATCTATCGATGGATCTATCTAGCCATCTATGTATGTATCCATCTATGGCTCTATCTATCTATCTATCTATCTATCTATCTATCTATCTATCTATCTATCTATCTATCTATCTATCTATCTATCTATCTATCTATCTATGGATCTGTCTACATCTATCTATCTATATATGGATCTATCTATCTATCTATCTATCTATCTATCTATCTATCTATCTATCTATCTATCTATCTATCTATCTATCTAGCCATCTATGCATCTATCTATGCATCTATCTATCTATCTATGGATCTGTCTACATCTATCTATCTATCTATCTATCTATCTATCTATCTATCTATCTATCTATCTATCTATCTATCTATCTATCTATCTATCTATCTATATCTATCTATGGATCGATCTAGCTATCTATGCATATATTTATATATCTATGGATCTATTGATCTATCTATCTATATCTATCTATGGATCTATCTATCTATGCATCTATCTATCTGTATCTATGGATCTATTGATCTATCTATCTATATCTATCTATGGATCTATCTATCTGTCTTGTAAATGTTTCCTGCGCAGGCCTGCTCTTTGTTATTCACTGTTCTACTTCCACATCCATGGTCCAATGACACACCTGGGAACCGCCCAGTACAGCCTCAGTGTCCTGCTGCTGGCTGTTGAGCAGGTACACCGGAGTAGTTTGGGGGGTGAAATACCTTTGCTTAGGGTCACCTGGAGGGTAGCTGTTAAGGTAGATGCCCGTCTGAATGCATCTCTTTCCACAAAAGACCTGCATGTCAAGAGATTAAAACTGTCAAGTGAAGTCCAGTTTTAGTTTTGCATGCAATCATTGTTCATTCCTCACACAAACTCCTGGTACCTTGATGTAAAAAAAAAAATCAAACTTAAAGTCTATATGGTTGTTTCTTTCCAAGTTAATAGCAAAACATTTAGAAACCGCGGTGCTCGTTTTTAAGCCAGGATTTTCAGAAATCAAAAGTTACGGCGGGGGGCGGGGGGAGACGATGTTTTTCTTGATTCCCGAAACAAAAAAAAAAGATATTTGAACATTTTGGAGACACGGGGTATTCTCGAGGATGCCCTGACATGCTATCACGCTGCTTTGATTTGCTCAGGCTTTCTTACTGTCAAACACCAGTGAGCAACAACAACAGCTAAGGGGTGGCAACATAGTAAGCCCAGATAACAAGCATGGCGCACACACACACACACACGTGTGTGTGTGTGTGCGTTGGGGGGATAATTTTGTATTGCCATGGCAACAGGGGACTATCTGCTTCTGTCTTTTAAACTCGTTTTAAACTGTCTTTGAAGATATGTGATGAGCAGGGTTTCATGGCAACACAGCAGACTGCTTCGGTGACTTTACCCATCACACTTCCAGAGAGCGGGAGCGGGACGGAACGGGACGGTGGAAAGAGCGGGAGACACCATGCTCATCGAGGACTTCGACAAGCGAGAGAGAGAGGGAGAGAGAGAGAGAGAGAGAGAGCGGGTTGTTGATAATAGGGTCGTTACGGCGTTGCGGTGTAGCTGCTACCGGCCATTAGGTACGAGGCTGTGATGTTGACCTGTGTTGACTCTCAGGTGCTTCACGCAGCGCACACACAACACAACGAGGCTACATTACTAGGTACAGCTAGCCCAGACCAAAACAACAAGCAGGGAGCTAAGCATCTCTCTCTCTCTCTCTCTCGCTCTCTCTCTCTTCACTCCATACATAATACATATTAGCCATACACATGTCATGCATATAGAGATGCATGTATGTGTGTGTATGGATGAATATATGTGCCTTTGTAAATATGTATGGAGGTCAACTTGTGTTTCATTGTACAGGTAGTGGCAACAAATGTGCTTGTGAAGGACAATAAAGTATCCATCTATCTATCTATCTGTCTATCTATCCTGTCATTTTGTGTCTTTAGTAATTTTGCTTATATGTACCTCTCTCCTTGGCTCACCTCTTCCATTTCATTCTCATTGTCAAAGTATGGATTTTCTCTTGACGCTGGCCTCCTCTGTCTGCATAAAACTGTCTGTTAGAACAGAAATGAGTCAGCCGCCTCATTTGCACTCCGCCACGTCTTCTTATTCCTGAGAATACTCTGTCTTTCATATGAAAACACTATTCCCTGTAGATTTAATAGCTATAAACTATCTATTTATCTATCCATATACACTCACTGGCCACTTTATTAGGTACACCTTGCTAGTACGGGGTTGGACCCCCTTTTGCCTTCAGAACTGCCTTAATCCTTTGTGGCATAGATTCAACAAGGTACTGGAAACATTCCTCAAAGAGTTTGGTCCATATTGACATGATAGCATCACGAAGTTGCTGCAGATTTGTCGGCTGCACATCCATGATGCGAATCTCCCGGTCCACCACATCCCAAAGGTGCTCTATTGGATTGAGATCTGGTGACTGTGGAGGCCATTTGAGTACAGTGAACTCATTGTCATGTTCAAGAAACCAGTCTGAGATGATTCGAGCATTATGACATGGCGCGTTATCCTGCTGGAAGTAGCCATCAGAAGATGGGAACACTGTGGTCATAAAGGGATGGACATGGTCAGCAACAGTACTCAGGTAGGCTGTGGCGTTGACACGATGCTCAATTGGTACTAAGGGGCCCAAAGTGTGCCAAGAAAATATCCCCCAATCCATTACACCACCACCACCAGCCTGAACCGTTGATACAAGGCAGGATGGATCCATGCTTTCATGTTGTTGACGCCAAATTCTGACCCTACCATCCGAATGTCGCAGCAGAAATCGAGACTCATAAGACCAGGCAACGTTTTTCCAATCTTCTATTGTCCAATTGTGGTGAGTTTGTGCGAATTGTAGCCTCAGATTCCTGTTCTTAGCTGACAGGAGTGGCACCCGGTGTGGTCTTCTGCTGCTGTAGCCCATCTGCCTCAAGGTTCGACGTGTTGTGCGTTCAGAGATGCTCTTCTGCATACCTCAGTTGTAATGAGTGGTTATTTGAGTTACTGTTGCCTTTCTGTCAGCTCGAACCAGTCTGGCCATTCTCCTCTGACCTCTGGCATCAACAAGGCATTTTCGCCCACAGAACTGCCGCTCACTGGATATTTTCTCTTTTTCGTACCATTCTCTGTAAACCCTAGAGATGGTTGTGCGTGAAAATCCCAGTAGATCAGCAGTTTCTGAAATACTCAGACCAGCCCATCTGGCACCAACAACCATGCCACGTTCAAAGTCACTTAAATCACCTTTCTCCCCCATTCTGATGCTCGGTTTGAACTGCAGCAGATCGTCTTGACCATGTCTACATGCCTAAATGCATTGAGTAGCTGCCATGTGATTGGCTGATTAGAAATTTGAGTTAACGAGCAGTTGGACAGGTGTGCCTAATAAAGTGGCCGGTGAGTGTATCTATCTGTCTGTCTATCTCTAGATGTGTTTCATAGGATAAATGAGTAGTAGTGGTAGCTGGATATTTTGCTGGAAGACAGCTCGTGGAAAATCCAGATTAAAAAGTGATGGACTAGGGTTCCACAGATTAGCTTGATGTGTGTTGGGTTAAAACCCTCTCCGTAGCCTTTTTTTGCATGTCATCTCTTCTCTCTCTCTCTCTCCCCCTCCCTCCCTCCCTCCCTCCCTCTCATTTCTTCTGTTCCATTCCCCCAATCCATCTCAGCTGTATGCTGTCTGGCGAGAAACAAATAATTCGCTTCCCCCCAATAATTTTACAGTCTAATAGAAAATTATCAATCCGATTTCTGTCTCAAAGCGTGAAAACGGGCTGTGCTCCGACAATATCAACCATATTCTAGGCACCTGAGAGATGGACTGCCTCACGAGGTCAAAAATTAACCGGCGTCTCCGTCGGATTTCCGAAGGCCCTGATGTGATAGTCATGTGACAAGGCCTGGTGTGTTTGACCGACAGCAGGAAATAAACTAGGTTCTGTAACGTCTCTCGGTCTGCCTCCATTGCAGGGCTGTTGCATCGTGTTCGAGTGAATTTAAGTGCTGAGCTCAGTGATTTTCTTTTGGTCGGGGTTAAGAGGGCTACATGCAAGGTGCAATCTATTATAGATCAACTGATTAGCTCCTTCAAATTTTCATCCACCAGCTCCTTCCGTTCAGCTTTTTTTTTATTCCTCCTCCTTGTTTGGCGAGTCTTTCTGCAGGTTTTGGCAGATTTCCGTGTCTCAAATCCGATCCGATGAATTTTGACCGTAGCGCTCGACCTCAGTCTGCTGCACTCTTTGTCTTTCTTTCACCCACTTAATTCTGTCTTGTCTATTGCTCGCTCTCCTCTCTCTCTCTCCCTGTCATCCACTCTGCCTTTTTTCTTTTTCTCTTCCACAGAACAAAGTCTCTTCACATGCCCTCAGTGAGTCTTGACGCTATGCAGCACAGTCCCTCTATAGTCCCCAGCCTTGTGAATATTTCACACCGAGAGCTGCCTGAGCAGACGCCTGTTTTTTTTTTCCCTAAAGGAAAGTATGTCTCCTCGTTTAACCCCCACCAGCCAATCTCCATACTAACCAGCCAAGCTCAGCCCAGCACATGACCGGAGCCACATATTGCCCCACCGTGACCAGTGTGTCGCCCATTTCTTCTCTAGCACAATACAAATAGATGCTGTGCCTCTACCCTCAACTGAACAGCCGTGGTGACGCACCAAAACACCCCGAAAATCAGCAGCGCTAGAATCCTAACGGCGGTGGAGATCGATCCAGACCATGCAGCCAACATTGCCGACTTGAAAAAAACAAAAGAGGGACACGTTGTGTCATAAGCTTGTAGCTGGAAGTAGGCCTGGTATGGAGATGGCACATTTTTAGTGGAGTAGCTAACGTTACATATGATTTACACCATATCCCGACTGGAGGCTTGACATCGCCATTGTAAAAAAAAGATGGGTTTTGCCATCAGCTGAACGGAGCTCTTCCGAGTCGTGCATTTGTTTTTAGCATGCTTTTAGAAAAGTAAGCAGGCAAACGGGAAGCTTTCAGCTCAAAACGTTATTTGAGCATGTTAATGGCGATAGAGCACATTACTCGCAACTCTGTTGATGGTGTTTCTGTGAAATCCTACCTCGGATGAAACCACATGGACGATACCAAGTGATAGAATATGAGAGAGAGGCTAAGAGCGGATAGTGGTGGGGGTGCAGACAATATAGGAAATGAAAGCCACTTTATTTGACACTATTCTTACAATGAATTGTATTTGTTCTCTGCATTTAACCCATCCTATTGTATAGGAGCAGTGGGCTGCTGCGACACCCGGGGACCGACTCCAGTTTTTCTTTCCGTCACCTTGCTCAGGGGCACAGACAGGAGTATGAACCCTAACACGCATGTCTTTTTGATGGTGGGAGGAAACCGGAGCAACCGGAGGAAACCCACGCAGACATGGGGAGAACATGCAAACTCCACACAGAAAGGACCTGGGATGGCCTGGGGTTCAAACCCGGGACCTTCTTGCTGTGAGGCAACAGTGCTACCTACTGGGCCACCCTGCTGCATACATTGTGACAATTTTCTCACCAATAATGAGCATAACGATGTTAATGTAATGCAAAAGTTGTATCATCTTACAACGGCATGTATTTTTAGATGCACTCGTTCGCAAACATTTTTGGCAGGGTTGCAACCTCCATCTGACTTGACTTGACTGGACTCCCCCACAAATGCCACACAGATGGTACAGCTAACCACGAGGCTAAAATGTCAGTGTGTGAGAGAGACAGATGCCAGGTTCACAAGGTGATTTGCATCTTAAAAAGAAAGGGAAATGTTGAACTACATACAGCTCTGCCAGTCGCTAGACTTGGTTAGCCACGGTTAGGCTTTGGCTGCATTCTTTTTTAAAAAGAAAACCCACGTTACAGGAAATTTCACGTTTATAATTTTCTGTAATACACGATCATGCAATATACCTTTTAACGTGGGCGGCACGGCGGCACAGTGGTTAGCCTCACAGCAACAGAGTCCTGGGTTTGAGCCCTGGGGTAGTCCAATGTTGGGGATCACTGCGGGTCGTCCTCTGTGTGGAGTTTGCAAGTTCTCCCCCTGTCTGTGTGGGTTTCCTCCGGGTGCTCCGGTTTCCTCCCACAGTCCAAAGACACGTAGGTCAGGTGAATCAGCCATACTAAATTGTCCCTAGGTGTGAATATGTGTGTGTGTGGGCCCTGTGACGGTCTGGCGACCCGTCCAGGGTGTCTCCCCACCTGTTGCCCAATGACTGCTGGGATAGGCTCCAGCCTCCCCGCGCCCCTTAGAGCAGGATAAGCAGTTTGGGTAATGGATGGATGGATGGATGGACGTGAGGGAGTCTCTCCCAGCATCACTCCAGTATCTGCCAGAAAGTACTGTCTGCTTGTTAAATCTCAAGTCTTTGGGACAGACGTCTTCCTATAGTGACAAATTAAACCAGACAAGACCGACTGAACCAGAAATGGAAGGTCAAAGTCAACTCTCGGTACTGAACACAACACTTACAAGTTTCCTCTCAATACTATATTACAGCGGACTGTGGTTTCAGTGGTGTGAATGCCGTAACCCAGTTTTCCCCCGAATTTTTAACAAGAAAATAAATGGGGGGGGGGGGGGAAATATTGTGATGCCCCCATGAGAATACTCATATTATACAGACAGAGAATTATGGCTTTATTCTGCTTTTCTACCTCGGTCTAATTAAGACTCAAGGGCATTCTGATCTCGAAGGGAGACTACGGGTCAAGGGTCATACAGACAGTCCGGCTTTCCATGATAATCATCTTACTTTTCTACTCATTATGTTAGTAAGTAGTGGTCTCATGCGAGACCTTTTCCCTCCAGAAACCCACTTTTCATCTTTTGAATTTTTGTACTACTAAATGGGTTTGTATAGCGACATAATAATACTCACTAATATAGCAGAGGCTGAACTTCTAATATTGTATTCAGACAATGTAATCGATTCGGATCGCAAATCTTGTCAACTCTTGGAAAACCTTTGGCATCGTCATACTTCCAATTGATTTTGACGTCGTTTTCCGGACAGTTCCTTGCTTAACATGGGTATGACGCTAAACTGCAACCGCAGGCTGTAGAGGGGCGGCACCTTACCTCAGCAAGGGCCCTTTGGCTAAGGACGACGTCCCTACTGGTATATCTGGTCCTCCTGCAGGCCTGTATGGTACTTCCCATGGTGCCCGGTCCAGCCAGCACACTGGGGTAGGAGAAGGGAACTCTGAATTCAAATCCCCGGGCACAGTCTACTCAGCTGTCAGTACCCGGGAAGGGTAAACCAAGGGTAAACCATTCCCCGGGCGCTGCACAGCGGCTGCCCACCCCTCCTAGCTACACAGCCAGGAGGGGTTAAACGCAGAGAGTTAATTTCATTGTATGCATGTACAAATGACAAATGAAGTGTATTCTATTCTGTTCTATTAGCCATTTGAATCTTGCAGCAACTTAACACAGAAATGTTTGGTGACTGAGTTAAGGTGTCAACAGTTTGAAGAAATGTCGGTTCAGGCAAGGGAACGGATTATTTTTTTGTTCCTCTTAGACGCATTTGCTCTCTCTCTCTCTCTCTCTCTCTCTCTCTCTCTCTCTCTCTCTCTCTCTCTCTCTCTCTCTCTCTCTCTCTCTCACTCACTCACTCACACACACACACACGTACATACACACAGATCCACACACATATATACACACACACACACAGACCCACACACATATACACACACACAGACCCACACACATATACACACACACACAGACAGACCCACACAGATACACACACGTGCATACACACAGATCCACACATACATACATACATACACACACGTACATACACACAGACCCACACACATATACACACACACACACACACACACACGTACATACACACAGACCCACAGACACACACGATCAAGGCATTGACGCCCTTGCGTCTCCCTTTAGCGAAGCAGAATGTTACTGAACTGATTGTGTAGCTGAGATTAATACGGCCTCATTGTGAATACACACATTAACCACCAGAGAAATAATCAGCTGTCACCGGAAACATGACAGAAATATATGTGGATTTGTGCAGGATTTATGACAGTCATTTGGCAAGAGGTTTACAGCTTTGGGAGCCGGGGGGGGGGGGACGCGTGGTTGATGAAAAATGCTCTGCCAGTCTATCTGCCTGGGGTGGAATCTCAAACCCCGGCATCTGACTGTAAGAATAAGATATTATACGAAGTGTGAAATATTGAAGATTGTCTATCCTTCCCACCCCTCTCTCTCTCTCTCTCTCTCTCTCTGTCTCTTTCTCTTCTTTTTCTTATGTCTCGCCACCTCTCCATCTCCGTCTCCCCACCCCCACCTCCACCCCTGCCCCCGACTCCCAGTTTCATTTTCTGTCACTAGACGGTACCGAGTGTGACTTCTTACTGCACTGGCCACGGTTTGCACAGAGAAGCGAGGGAGATGCGAAGAAGGAAACACAGAGGGACTAAATCTAGGTGATGGAGAGGGAGAATTTTTTTTTTGTTCTCCTGGAGAATTGAAGTTACAGAAGACTTTTTTTTTTGGGCTGATTCGTATTGATGAATTGGGAGGGGAGACAGATTGGCAAAAGGATTTTTGAGTCTTGAGTGTTTGTGTTTGTGTGTTCGTATCGTCCCCTCTCCACACGTGCATGTTGCACCTGCCGCCAAACTTGCGTCTGTCAAACGGTTGGCTCCTTCCTTACGCTTCTTCCTGGTGGCTGAAAGTGGAGAGAGACTCTCATCCCCAAATAGAGCTTCACTGTGGCAAAGTGTCACGGTGATGAGGGAGGTGGTTCAACTCATTTTCCTGATGGAAAGACACTTGTTAAGGAGATAGCTTCTGAAATACTCTGTCTGTCGTGCTCCCAGATCCGTGGCTGGCACACGGGTTTGGAAATCACCCTTAGAGGAGTTTATGCCCGCAGGAGAGACAAGATCAGTTATATAAAGCAAGTGCTGTACGTTTGAAAGCTTGCCGTTAAAACCTGGTTGGCTTTATGATCGCTGCAGCTGGGTTCAGCCAGCCAAACATCACCGCAGTCCCGGGCCACCGTCAGCACCAAGGACAGCGCCTTCCCGGCTGATGGCAAAAACAGTCATTCATTTTAGAGCGCCTAAAAAGAGTGCACCCATACTAATCCGGAGGAATGTAAAAACGCCACTGAATGCTGACAACGGGTAAGAAGGTTTTCCGTCCACGCCAGCATTTTCAGAAAAGTTCACCGTTTGTGCCGAAATGCCGAAACAATGGACAAACGTTGCTGTCTATTCCACTGGGCATGCGCTCTCATCTTGAGCTGGCAGCTTTGCTCTGACTGCATGACAGACATACAGCAGTCATGCAAAAGTCATACAGCAGTCATAAAACTCATACAGTAGTCATACAACAGTCATACAACAGTCATACAGCAGTCATGCACCAGTCATACAACAGTCATAAAACAGTCATACAACAGTCATACAGCAGTCATAAAACAGTCATGCAGCAGTCATACAACAGTCATACAGCAGCACTTCTGGAAAGCTGTTTTCACCACTGACACGGGAATATAAGACGGACACTTTCAAATGTATCCACTTTGAATAATATTGTAGCAAATTCGGGGAGGCAGCTGGGAAACGCCACAGCTGGGACACGAACCCGGGTCTCCCGCACCACAGGCGACTACGTTAGTCAACTGGTTAACGTAGTCGCCTGTGGTGCGGGAGACCCGGGTTCGTGTCCCGGCTCTGGCGGTTCCCGGCTGCCCCCCTAATTCGCGACAATATTTTCAATAAGCGGCTTGCGTTTGTCAAAAACGCTGGTTTAGTGCGGCCAAAACCGAGAGAAAAACATGCACTTTCAAATGTATCCACGTTAGCGCTGGCATACTCATACTCTGACACACTGGGGATGTGACAAGTAAACAACACAAAAATGCACAATACTCACCTGCGCACGTCTCTCATCAAAACTATTCATACTGGCAGCGATGTGAATCTGCGACGGAAATTCAACTTTCTGCTGCAGATTCGCGAGACTTGAGGGGGACTCAACCCAGTGGGTTCAGGTAGGGCGGTATGGTGCATGGGGGGGGGGGTCTCCGCCTCTTCCCTTTGGGATCGCGGTGGGACCTCCACCCATTGTTGTCCGGCTCTGGGTTTGCAAGGAAGGTTTGCCTTGCTACCAACTCTGCTGCAGTAAAGCGCATAAGCTACTCACCATCCTGGTAGACCAGTTCAGGGTTCCTAAATTAGTTTTCCACAAGGGCCCAATTACATCATGCATGCCAAGCCAAGGGCCAAAACGTCCGGGTTTTCCCCCCCATTGCGCCAGTAATAGTTGTTTTATGTGCAGATGTTGTTGTTGCTGCTATTACGATTATTATTATTTTAATATTATTATTATTATTATTAGTAGTAGTAGTAGTAGTAGTAGTGGTGGTGGCGACAGTAATAATTTAGGCCTGGGATTCTCAAAGCCTGCAGGGTCACACAAGAAACGATGGCTCACATGTGTACATGGAGGAGAACATTATGAGTATGAGGACTGCAATAGCTCTCGTGTTTTTGAATCGAGTTTAGGGAACGAAGATGATCCAAAAGTCACTCACCCCAATGTCCTCGTGTTGTGTTTTGAGCCAATCAGATGTTCCCACCTCGGGGGGGGGGGGGACATGGCTTGCACGTAGACTAGTGTGTGTGTGTGTGTGTGTGTGTGCGTGTGTGTATGTGTAGGTTTGCAGCATGTTTTGAAATTAGAACTAGGTTGGTGTGTTGGTTGCTGACAGTAAACTTGTATTAAACAAGCAGCATAATTTACATTATAGATTGAGTTCTCCAACAGCAGCTTTTACCCCCGCCCCCCGGTTAGATTTGTTCAGACGTGAACTGTGTTTTCATTTAGCCTTGATCCAGATGCTATTAGGCTAAGATACTGTAGCGAATTCGGGGGGCAGCCCGGGAACTGCCACAATCGGGGCGCGAATCCGCCCCCTTCCTTCGGTAAGGGCGTCCTCGGCCGGACTGCGAACTTGTGTATTCCACACCGCGGGTGACAACGTTAACCAGTCGACTAAAGGGTCCGACCTGTAGCCAAGGGCTACCGAGCCTATACATCCATGAGCGTTACAGTACATTAGGCTACGTCTCGCAATCAGTGTAGGTATTATGCTGGGCAAACAGCCCAAAAATGAAATAGTACAACACTGTTCACTTTGCTGTAGCCTAAGCTAAACTTGGAGGTTTCCGGGTCGGGTTCAGCTGGTTAATGAAAAACTATTTTAGCGAGTCAGGCGGGGCGGATTGGCTCTCAATCGGTCGGATGGGTGCGAGTATTAAAAAACCCTGACCCACGAGGGTGTCCGGGTGGCGTGGTGGTATATTCCGCTGCCTACCAGCACGGGGATCACCAGTTCGAATCCCCATGTTACCTCCAGCTTGGTCGGGCTTCCCTACCGGCTTCCCACCCGCAGACACACAATTGGCTGTGTCTGCGGGTGGGAAGCCGGATGTGGGTATGTGGCCTTGTCCGTGCACTAGTGTCTCCTCTGGTCGGTCCGGGCACCTGTTCAGGGAGGAGGGGGAACTGGGGGGGAATCGTGTGATCCTCCCATGTGCTACGTCCCCCTGGTGAAACTCCTCACGATCAGGTGAAAAGAAGCGGCTGACGACTTCATATGTATCGGAGGAGGCATGTGGTAGTCTGCAGCCCTCCCCGGATCGGCAGACGGGGTGGAGCAGCGACCGGGACGGCTCAGAAGAGTGGGGTGATTGGCCAGGTACATTCATTTGTTCATTCATTCATGCATTCATTATCCAAACAGCTTATCCTTACTCAGGGTCGCGGGGAATATTACTCTCTTATCTCTTACTATCTATTAAAATATTACTATCTCTTACTATAGCTTACTATCTATTAGACTATTACCATCTCTTACTATCTATTAGAATATTACTATCTCTTACCAATCTATTAGAATATTACTATCTCTTACTATCTTTTACTATCTATTAGAATATTACTATATCTTATTATCTCTTACTATCTATTAGAATATTACTATCTCTTATTATCTCTTACTATCTATTAGAATATTACTATCTCTTACGATCTCTTACTAATTTATTAGAATATTACTATATCTTACTATTAGAATATTACCATCTCTTACTATTAGAATATTACTATCTCTTAATATTAGAATATTGCTATCTCTTATTATCTCTTACTATCTATTAGAATATTACCATCTCTTATTATCTCTTACTATCTATTAAAATGTTACCATCTCTTATTATCTATTAGAATATTACCATCTCTTACTATCTATTAGAAGATTACCATCTCTTACTATCTATTAGAATATTACCATCTCTTACTATCTATTAGAATATTACTATCTCTTACTATCTATTAGAATGTTACTATCTCTTATTATCTATTAGAATGTTACTATCTCTTACTATCTATTAGAATATTACTATCTCTTACTATCTATTAGAATATTACCATCTCTTACTATCTATAAGAATGTTACTATCTCTTATTATATATTAGAATATTACTATCTCTTACTATCTATTAGAATATTACCATCTCTTACTATCTGATGGCATACCAGGCCGGGTCCTCCAGGGATGTGCTGACCAGCTGGCTGAGGTCTTCACAACTCTATTTAACCTCTCATTGTCCCAATCCATAGTCCCGGTATGCTTTAAGACCACCTCCATCATTCCTGTCCCCAAGAAATCAACATCCAGAGGTCTGAATGACTACCGACCCATAGCATTCACCCCTCTTGCCATGAAGTGCTTTGAG
This sequence comes from Lampris incognitus, assembly GCF_029633865.1. Classification (NCBI taxonomy): domain Eukaryota; kingdom Metazoa; phylum Chordata; class Actinopteri; order Lampriformes; family Lampridae; genus Lampris; species Lampris incognitus. The sequence continues at coordinate 64,482,679 of NC_079213.1, forward strand.
AGACTGGTTCTGGCTCACATCAAAAACATTATCCCCCCCACATTCGACCCACATCAGTTCGCCTACCGCCCCAAAAGGTCTACTGAGGATGCCATTGCCACTGCCCTGCACTTTGCTCTGATCCACCTTGAACTTAACACATACATCCGGATGCTGTTTATAGATTATAGCTCTGCCTTCAACACCATCATCCCTGCCAAACTAACCACCGAACTCCTCTCCCTTGGCCTCAACCCCTCCCTCTGTAACTGGACCCTGGACTTCCTGACCAACAGACCTCAGTCTGTTAGGTTAGGTGACCACACCTCCTCCACCCTGACCCTAAATACAGGTGCCCGTCAAGGCTGTGTTCTGAGTCCTCTCCTTTTCTCCCTCTTTACCTACAACTGCCTGCCAACTCACCCTTCAAATGTTATAGTTAAGTTAGCAGATGACACCACAGTCATTGGCCGTATCACCAACAATGACGAGACGGCCTACAGGGACGAGATTCAGCACCTCACTACATGGTGTACTACTAACATTCTTGTCCTCAATGTGCAGAAGACGAAGGAGCTGATTGTGGACTTCAGGAGGTCTAGAAGCTGCAGCCACTCCCCCATACACATCAATGGGGTGGAAGTGGAGCGTGTTTCCAGCTTTAAATTCCTTGGAGTCCACATCAGAACTTTCCTGGACATTAAACACCCACTCCCTTGCGAAAAAGGCCCAACAATGCCTGCATTTCCTGAGGAGGCTGAGGAGCGCCCGTCTATCCCCCAAAATTCTCACCAAATTCTACCACTGCACCATAGAGAGCATCCTGACCATCTGCATCTCAGTGTGGTACGGCAACTGCACCTTAGTAGACCAGAAAGCTCTGAAGCGGATCGTCAAGGCGGCCCAGCACATCACCAGTACCCAGCTCCCAGCCATAAAAGACATTTATCACAAATACTGCCTTCGAAGGAGTCTCAGCATCAGCAGAGATCCCACCCACCCCAACCATGGACTGTTCTCCCCCCTGTGCTCTGGGAGGCATTACAAGAGCCTCAGAGCCTGCACTACCAGGCTCAAAAACAGCTTCTTTCCCCAAGCTGTTGCCCACCTGAACCTGGCTACCCACTGAATGTCTGTAGATATTTTCAAATATTTTTTACTCCAGCTCTTTTTTAACTTATTTTTAGCTTTTGGTCTCCATGTGTGTATATCTTATACTGTGTTTGCTGTGTTTGTCTGTGTCTGTCTCACACTGTTTGGTGAATCCACAACCCTCATTTAATTTTTAACATGTGCCTGCACATTGTTTTTAATGACAATAAATTGAATTGAATTACTATCTCTTACTATTAGAATATAACTATCTCTTACTATTAGAATATTACTATCTTTTATTATTAGAATATTACTATGTCTTATTATCTCTTACTATCTATTAGAATATTACTATCTTTTATTATTAGAATATTACTATCTCTTACTATTAGAATATTGCTATCTTATTATCCCTTACTATCTATTAGAATATCTCTGAGTGCTTAGAGGGCCCTGACTGTTCCCCTGATTCTCTCTCTCTCTCTCTCTCTCTCTCTCTCTCTCTCTCTCTCTCTCTCTCTCTCTCTCTCTCTCTCTCTCTCTCTCTCTCTCTCTCTCTCTCTCACACACACACACACACACACACACAACACAGACAGAATAAAAAATACCCCTGGACCCAAACTGAGATGAGAGCCACAAACGGAGGATAATGACATCTATTGGGAGTCAGGCCTCCATACAGCACATTTCACGCATGCACACACACACACAGACACACAGACACACACACACACACACACACACACACACACACACACACACACACACACACACACACACACACACACACACACACCAAACTTGGTAAATATAATTTCCCCTGTGAAGATTAGGCATATGTAGTGAATTCAGGGGCCAGCGAATCAACATCAGCTCAAAAATCCTTGAGCGGTATAGCCTTGCATGTACACACACATGAGGTTACCATAGACCCATCACTGCAATGGACAAACAGGCAGAAATATAGACAGCTGATGTGATACCATAGAACAGGGATTATTCGGAGGAACAATGCAACGAAGGCTTTGCTGACTGTGCCAACCATCTGAATCTCGAGCTCTGTCCACAAGGGTCCGTGGCAACATATTCAAAACGTTACTGCAGCCATTTTAGGTGCAGCAGAACGAGATCACCTTAACAGGCCAATTAGTGTCCATGATTTCCTGTTGCTTAATTCTTTGGGCTCTGCCTTCATTACATCACCACGGCTTCTTTTCCACTGGTGCCTGCAAGACACCATGCAAAGTAATCCTGACTGCAGCACACAGATAAGGGCTCGCCGCACAATATTCCAAAGGCCTATCCGCTGATACGGCGGCGTGTGGCAGCTGGATGTACAGGTACGGTGGCAGCGCCACACCCTGCACTTATCCTGCATCAGGATTTCCCAGATAATTACACTGTAGAGGGGGGCGGGGGAGGGGGACCCCCCCCCCGTGCAGCAACCGTCACGCCAAGGTCGAGGAGACAGATCAGACACAGATCAGAATGGCGGTTGTGGTGGTTGAGATATATGTTTGTAATCAAGCCCTGGTTTCTAAAGACCTGCTGATTGGCCATGGTGTTTTTGTATGTGGTGTGTGTTGCTTCATTTGTTTTATTTTCGTTCACGCACATGCGTACTTGAACCTCCACCTTACTGCTATTCACTTGAAGAGAGGTAGGTAAAGTCTTCAGGACATTTCAACACTGCACTGGAGAAATGTACAGTTCAGCCAGGGCAGAAGGATAGAATTGTGGTGAGATTAAGGTTGGGGTCTTAGTTCTGGGTATGTTATGGCGAGGGTTCGAGGCTGACTGTAGTCAGCGGATGAGCTGTGTTGAAATAAACTGGAGAGATAAAAGAAAAAGCAGCTTGCAGACCATTAAACTGACACCAAGAGGAGAAATGATCAAAAGAAAGAGAAAGAATGAAAGACGCGCGGGTAGCGTAGCGGTCTATTCCGTTGTCTGCCAACACGGGGATCGCCGGTTCGAATCCCCGTGTTACCTCCGGCTTGGTCAGGTGTCCCTTCAGACACAGTTGGCCGTGTCTGCGGGTGGGAAGCCAGATGTGGGTATGTTTCCTGGTCACTGCACTAGCGCCCCCTCTGGTCGGTCAGGGTGCCTGTTCAGGGGGGGAGGGGGAACTGGGGGGGAATAGTGTGATCCTCATACATGCTACATCCCCCTGGTGAAACTCCTCACTGCCAGGTGAAAAGAAGCCGCTGGTGACTCCACATGTATCGGAGGAGGCATGTGGTAGTCTGCAACCCTCCTTGGATCGGCAGAGGGGGTGGAGCAGCGACCGGGATGGCTCGGAAGAGTGGGGGTGATTGGCCAGGTACAATTGGTGGGGAAAATGTGGTAAAATCCACAAAAAAAAAAAGATTTATTTTATACATTTTTATGAATAAAGTCGTAAATTACAATTTAATCTGAGAGGGCTTTACAATCAAACAATTAAATTCTGTGCAATGGACAACACCTCTATCTTTAGATCCTACCTCTATCTTCAGACCCTACCTCTACCTACCTCTATCTTGAGACCCTACCTCTACCTATCTCTATCTTCAGACCTTACCTCTACTTACCTCTATCTTTAGACCCTACTTCTTCCTATTGCTATCTTTAGACCCTACCTCTACCTCCCTATATCTTTAGACCCTACCTCTACCTACCGCTATCTTTAGACCCTACTTCTCTCTACCTCTGCCTTTAGACCCTACCTCTACCTCCCTATATCTTTAGACCCTACCTCTACCTACCTCTGCCTTTAGACCCTACCTCTACTTACCTCTATCTTTAGACCCTACCTCTACCTGCCTCTATCTTTAGACCCTACCTCTTCCTACTGCTATCTTCAGACCCTACCTCTATCTCCTTATATCTTTAGACTCTACCTCTGCCTACCTCTATCTTTAGACCCTACCTCTACCTACCTCTATCTTTAGACCCTACCTCTACCCACCTCTGCCTTTAGACCCTACCTCTACTTACCTCTATCTTTAGACCCTACCTCTACCTACCTCTATCTTTAGACCCTACCTCTTCCTACTGCTATCTTCAGACCCTACCTCTATCTCCTTATATCTTTAGACCCTACCTCTACCTACCTCTATCTTTAGACCCTACCTCTACCTAGCTCCATCTTTAGACCCTACCGCTTCCTACTGCTATCTTCAGACCCTACATCTACCTCCCTATATCTTTTGACCCTACCTCTATCTACCTCTGTCCTCTACCGACCTCTCTCTTTAAACCCTATCTCTACCTTTAGACCCTACCTCTACCTACCTCTATCTTTAGACCCTTTATTCAAATGAGGAGAAACTCCACAAGAAAACTTTATCAGGAAAACAAATGAGAGAAACTTCAGGAAGTGCAACAGAGGAGGGGTCCCTCACCCAGGGTGGATAGACATGCAAGAGTACACAAGCACAGGCAGTGACAGATTGACAATAACCACAATGAAGGAAGGAAAAGGAAATAATAAACCAGATCCCCAAAAAACCAATCAACCAGAAAATGAACCAACACATTGCACATAATTCTCAGTCTATCTTCTTTGTCCTGATAGCTCCCTGCAGTTCTGGGTTGTTTTATTTTTTTTGCCCACAGGAAGTCTATCGGTTATGTTTTTACTGTTCCAACCAGCATGTGCCCATCATCACCACGTCCCAGACGGTGTTGTGAGTCAGCAAGGAGATTGGAACGGGGTGTTAAAATGACTAAATGCTAAATGCCAACTCGGTAATGAGAAAACTGTTTGAGGTTGTCAGAGGCTGTCTGGACCAAATGCTCTGTTCAAATTGAAACAGATATCGCCCGTGTCCCAGAAAAAAAGAAAAGAAAAGGAAAAAGCCAAAAAAAAAAAAAAAAAAAACAACAATGTTTCCAAAAGGTCAACTTTCCATGAGGTAAGAAAACATTTGCCCAATAACATCCATGCATCTATTTTTGACATTTTGCAAAATATTTTAATGTGTCTGAACAGTTTGTGAGTCTGTGAGCTGAGTACTTTTCATAGGGATGGTAGCTATGTTGTTGTGCAAGTAGGTGGGACATGGTTTGTGCATTGCTTTGGAGGCACATAGTCAGTAGTGGCTCATCTGGGCATCGAGAGACAAAATTGTCTATTGCGCTCCCCCTATATTGCAGCATGTCAGTGTGCGTCTGAGCAGAGATAAATGTTGGATCTCTCGTTCACTCCGCACTCAGCTGTGTAACTTTGTTGAACTGCTGTTGACAAATACTGAAAAGAGCAATTTCTGCAGTGAAGTAGACACTCGGTATTGGGCTGGTTGTTAAAACTGGACCAAATGCTCTAATGTGGCTTTGCATCCTTACCTGGACTATTAGGCATGCATAAAGACGTCCTTGTTAAACTCTGTTGCTGATGAATTTGAGACAACAGCTGCTCCACAAATATTCAAATCATGAACACGTTTTCTTTTTCCTTTTTGGATTTCCCTCCCCCTCCCTTTTTCTCCGCAGTTGCACTTGGCCAATCACCCCACTCATTCGAGCCGTCCCAGTCGCTGCTCCACCCCCCTCTGCCGATCCGGAGAGGGCTGCAGACTACCACATGCTTCCTGCGATACATGTGGAGTCGCCAGCCGCTTCTTTTCACCTGACAGTGAGGAGTTTCACCAGGGGGACATAGCGTGTGGGAGGATCACGCTATTCCCCCCAGTTCCCCCTCCCCTGCCCGGACAGGCGCCTTGACCGACCAGAGGAGGCGCTAGTGCAGCGACCAGGGCACATACCCATACCCAACTTCCCACCCGCAGACACAGCCAACTGTCTCTGTAGGGACACCGAACCAAGCCGGAGGCCACACGGGGATTCGAACCGGTGATCCCCGTGCTGGTAAATCGTGAACACTTTTGTAGCTCCTCGTTTTCATGGTTTCAGTTGGGAAAGACTTTGCCAGGAAAAATTATGGTTTTTAAATAAAAGGTTTGTTTTTTTTGCATCTTCAGTGTTGTAATAAATGGGGAGATGAATGCCAGGTAGCAGCAACTTTAAAGGAGAAGCAAAGCTGTTGCTAACAGCAAGCAGTTGTGGATGAGTCCGTCGAACGTGCTGGTGACTGGGTTTCATTTGGGGAATTCACTGCGATGACCACACATCACCATAGTGGTCACCACACATCAACATAGTGGTCAGACTAGACCTGACAGGCTTGTTAACTTCACCAAGCAGGCTGGACTGGACTCAACACCAGCAACTCAAAGAACACAGGTGACACATGTAAACACCACCCGCACAGCACCCATCAGAGTGAGGGGGGAGCTATTACAGTTTGTGGATGACTTCACCTACCAAGGCAGTGTCATCAGTAAGGACAGTGGAGTCCAAAAAGACATTAAAGCAAGGCTGGGGAAGGCCCCGGGTGCCTTCTCCCAACTTCGCTCCATATGGCGGTCCAAGCAGTAAAGCTTTAAAGCGAAGCTGTGCCTATCAAGAGCAATGTCAAATCTGTTCTGCTGTATGGTTGAGAAAGTGGGGAACACAGATACGAGGAGGGTGGAAGTTTTCCACAATGGATGCCTCCAATGTATATGCAACACCTTTTGACTTAATGTCTTGATGTATGCTCAATAATCCAGGTAAGAAAATCTCAGAAAGTTGAATCAGTTCATCTGGACACAACGTTTAGTGGGAGAAATGTTTCATCTCTCAGCTAAAGCCTCATTTATGCTCAACGTTAAACACGTATATGTATACGGACGGAGCCTTCTGTCCGTACTCCGCGTTCATTTCGTCCGTATTTCTGCACGTTTTGTGGGAGCTTGCGGATCCATACAAACGGAGCAGTTCCACCGAAATTCCACAGGAAATCGTGGGGGCAGTGTTGCGCAGCGTAGTTAATAGCTCACGCGTGATCAGCCAGCAATGCACAACAAAGACGACGAAGAAATGGTGGAACTTTTTGAGGAAAGGCTGTGCGAGTGGCTGTGCAACTGGAGCATCACAAAGGAAATCACACACAGATGTCTGAGATGGCTGGACCACGTGCTAAGGATGGAACAGGACCGAATCCCCGGAATCGCCTCGCGATCGACTCTACCTAGGAAAAGAAAACCTGGAAGGCCCAAAACCACCGGGCACCACACGGTGGCCAAGATGGACCTGACGTGGGGAAGAGGCACAACATGCTGCCAAGGACTGAGTGCGGTGGTGAAAGCTCATCTTAACCTTATGTCCCATCGGGGGGGGGGGGGGTAAGTAAGTAAAGTACTATAGGGGTCATAAAGTTAACAAAAATTATGATCTCCAGGATTGTAACTTCAGTGAAGTAGAAACCTTCTCATTTATGTTTCTTTTGGACAGGGTTACAGTTAAGGTGCATTCAGACACAAAGCAACTCGCTTGATTCATTTCCAACAGGCGCGAGCGACGTGGGAGACGGCGCTCCCATTGGCGATATGGGCAAGCGGCAATCTGTGAAAAGTTGAGAAATGTTGAATTTCTGGTTATACAAGCAAAATATTGCCCGGCGGGGCATCCGGGTGGCGTGGCAGTCTATTCCGTTGCCTGCCAACATGGGGCTCGCCGGTTCGAATCCCCGTGTTACCTCCGGCTTGGTTGGGCGTTCCTAAAGACACAATTGGCCGTGTCTGTGGGTGGGAAGCCGGATGTGGGTATGTGTCCTGGTCGCTGCACTAGCGCCTCCTCTGGTCGGTCGGGGTGCCTGTTGGGGGGGGGGACTGGTGGGAATAGCGTGATCCTCCCATGCGCTACGTCCCGCTGGCGAAACTCCTCACTGTCAGGTGAAAGAAACGGCTGGCGACTCCACATGTGTCGGAGGAGGCATGTGGTAGTCTGCAGCCCTCCCCGCATCGGCAGAGGGGGTGGAGCAGCGACCGGGATGGCTTGGAAAAGTGGAGTAATTGGCCAAATACAACTGGGGAGGAAAAAAAATACTGCCTGGCAATAGCCAATCAGATTCAAGCGTTTCATTTCTTATGTACTACACTGAAACTGAGTCCAAGTTTGGTTCCTAGTTCCTGCTAAAACAAAAATGAAGGAGAAGCTCATCATTGCAGCCTTCAGATTCCTGGTTTTAAGGAATATTCATCTATTCTTCTCTTCATTTGGAATACCAAGAAAGAGGCGACGGGAACAATAAGTGCATGGACATATTCAGCCCAGTATCGGAATACACCCGCCGGTCCGACGTGTCAGTGTCACGGTTTGCCTCTGCTCAGGCGTGACACGTACACATGTGTATGAAGGTGCAGTACCAGCAGGGGGCGATGATTAACTCAATGCCAGCAACTCCCCACGGAGGAAAAGAAGCAGACAGCATTTTCCAAAAATCCCTCCACTAACCCTAACCCAACCCTAACCTGCCTTCACCTCTTAATCATCGCCCCCTGCTGGCACTGCACCTCCATACACGCGTGTACTTTTCACGCCTGAGCAAAGGCAAACTGTGACACTGACATGTTGGACCGGCGGGTGTATTACACGCTTTGGCGTGATACCGGGTAGGCGTATTACATATGAATTTACAAATTACATATTTACACACTTGCTAAAATGTATGCACAGCGGAGCTACTCAAGAGGAAGCAAAAAAAAAATCCACGGGTATGAACCCACAAGCTGTTAGTACCAGTGATTCAGCCATATGTCGCCTTGTGTCTGAACACAGCTTCACGTTCACTGTTAATGGCTCCACCACACTTGGATAACATACATCTCTGTAATCACAGGCCAGCCAGGATCAGATGAGCGGTTTGGGCGTCACGGTCTTGCCCATGGGCACTTTGACAACTGATTATGATGCAACTTGAATTTTGCTCGTCTTATTGTGCTCCGTTGTTTTGCAAATTTAATTCTGTTTTGTCCATCTCTACTCTAAAACCACATTTCATTGGTTTCCATAGCATTGCCTATCCTCTCATCTTCTTCTGTTCTGTCTGATAACGCTCCCTAATAAAAAGACAAAGGGAGACAGAGCAGAGGTACGGCTCATCACGATACCCTGGCAAACAGACGCCTCCTTGTATGCTCGCTGATAACATTGTCTAAGCTCTTATTTGGCTTTAGAAGCAGAAGCGTCTCAGTTTATCGTCGAACCTTTCTCCGTTGCCCAGCATCAAACCCCCACCCCCAGGGGCTCGAGATTCTTAATCCGAGTCCGGGGGACCGGCTTTGATTTGGCTGACAGTGGGAAGTCAGTGTTCAACAGGTTTGCTGATGTTCTCACTGAGGTATCGTCTCCAGCAGAGCGTCAGGTGATGTTTGTTGATCTTGTTCCGCTCCATCATATCGACCATGGAGCAAACAGGACTCACATGGAGTGGACAGGATTCACATGGAGTGGACAGGACTCACATGGAGCGGACAGGACTCTCACGGAGCAGACAGGACTCACATGGAGCAGACAGGACTCTCATGGAGCAGACAGGACTCTCATGGAGCAGACAGGACTCACATGGAGCAGACAGGACTCTCATGGAGCAGACAGGACTCACATGGAGCAGACAAGACTCACATGGAGCAGACAGGACTCTCATGGAGCAGACAGGACTCACATGGAGCAGACAGGACTCACATGGAGCGGACAGGACTCACATGGAGCAGACAGGACTCACATGGAGCAGACAGGACTCTCATGGAGCAGACAGGACTCACATGGAGTGGACAGGACTCACATGGAGCAGCTTCCCTAGCAGCTCCATATTCAGCATCCTTCTCCCAATATACTCAGCATCTCTCCTCCACACATGTCCAAACCATCTCAGTCTTCCCTCTCTTGCTTTGTTTCCAAACCGTCCAACCTGAGCGGTCCCTGTAATATAATCGTTCCTAATCCTGTCCTTCTTCATCACTCCCAGTGAAAATCTTAGCATCTTCAACTCTGCCACCTCCAGCTCCACCTCCTGTCTTTTCATCAGTGCCATTGTCTCCAAACCATACAACATAGCTGATCTCACAACCATCTTGTAAACATTCCCTTTAACTCTTGCTGGAGACCTTCTGTCACAAATCACTCCTGACACACTTCTCCACCCACTCCACCCCGCCTGCACTCTCTTCTTCACCTCTCTCCTGCACTCCCCGTTACTTTGGACAGTTGACCCCAAGTATTTAAACTCATATGCCTTCGTCACCTCTACTACTTGCATCCTCTCCATTCCACTGTCCTCCCTCTCATTCACGCATATGTACTCCATCTTGCTCCTACTGGCTTTCATTCCTCTTCTCTCCAGTGCATACCTCCACCTCTCCAGGCTGTCCTCAACCTGCACCCTACTCTCGCTACAGATCACAATGTCATCTGCAAACATCATGGTCCACGGAGACTCCTGCCCGATCTTGTCCGTCAACCTGTCCATCACCATTGCAAACAAGAAAGGACTCAGAGTCGATCCTTGATGTAATCCCACCTCCACCTTGGACCCATCTGTCATTCCAACCGCACACCTCACCATTGTCACACTTCCCTCATACATATCCTGCACCACTCCTACATACTTCTCTGCAACTCCCGACTTCCTCATACAATACCACACCTCCTCTCTTGGCACCCTGTCATATGCTTACTCTAAATCCAGAAAGACACAATGTGACTCCTTCTGGCCTTCTCTATACTTCTCCATCAACATTCTAGACGCAAACATCACATCTGTGGTGCTCTTTCATGGCAGGAAACCATACTGCCGCTCGCTGATCGCCACCTCTCCTCTTAACCTAGCTTCTATTACTCTGTCCCACGTCTTCATGCTGTGGCTGATCAGCTTTGTACCTCTGTGGTTGCTGCAGT